>NC_080737.1:11119523-11419523 GCF_019097595.1 Hemibagrus wyckioides | reverse complement strand
GGTTTAAATATTGATGTTTTCTAAGTGTGGTGTTGTTGTATAGGGCACTCCAAAGGATCCTTCCTCAGAGGAAGTTCAGAAACGGCGAGCAAAACGGAAACAGGAGAGAGAACGCAAAAAGAGGAAAAGGAAAGAATTCCGCATGAAAAAGTTAGCAGACAGTGCTTCTGTAGAGGTCAAAGTAGAAAGCGAAACAGAACCGACACCTGTGCCTCAGAGTGATTCTGCAACAAGCAAACCTGGCACAAAGGACCCAAACACCATCATCTTCAACAAGGTAGAAGTAGGGGAGGAGTATGTGGACAAAGCAACCAAGTTAAAGGAGAAGAAGAAAAGGAAGGCAAAAGGAACTCTCACTCCCCTCACAGGCAGGAACTATAAGCAGCTTTTGTCCCGAGTGGAGGCAAGGAATGCCCGTCTTGAGGAGCTGAGAGAGAAAGACGAACAGAAAGCCAAGAAGGTAGAAGAGAAAATGCGGTGGACGAACGTCCTCTACAAAGCCGAGGGCATGAAGATCAAAGACAACGAAGACCTTCTGCGTGCTTCCTTGAAGAGGAAGGAGAAAATGAAGATGCGGAGGAAGAAGAAATGGACCGAACGGAGTCAGCATGTGCTGGAGAAGATGCAACAGAGGCAAGATAAAAGACGCAGAAATATACAGAAATCCAAGCAGAACAAGATGGAGAAACGTAAACAGAGAGTCAGGAAGAAAGGCAGGGTGCTGCCTGAGGATCTGAAGAAGGCTGCTGTGTAGAGAGAAATGAGTGGATTTATGTAAGAAAATGACTCCATACTTTTGTTTTTAATCTGAAGTTTTGCCTTGATTCAGTGTAAATATATCAGATACATTAAGCATAACTTGATAATTCTCTGTTCAGAAGGGGAAATTGAAAAAAAATTACAGACAGTTGGTAAGATTGGTTGTGTGTATTTGTCTACATTGGTTTTTCTGTTTGTGAGAAAGAATTGGCATGTCAGCCATCACTGTATCTTTTGTAATACAATAAATATAGTTTTGGTGTTTACTTTTCACTGTTTTGTTACACTGTGATTGAAAATGTGAAGCCATTTTTACAGTCAATTTCATTATAAAGATTTCCTTTACAAGACACAAAATTTGACTTAAAATGTATAGAGCACATTAGCTCATACTGCAGAAATGTTGCATCCTGGTTTAATAGGTGACAATACCTCTCTATTGTGATGCTTGTACATGGCTGACTAATGAGAGACAGGAGTGTTAAAATTAAATTTACACTGATCAACCATAACATGTAAACCACCGGCATGTATTTTCCCCTTGTGCTGCTAAAACAGCTGTGATCCATCAATTGTAGGCACTTTTGGCAGTGGACAGGAGTCAGCATGGGTACTCTGACCAGTCTGCAGCACATTTGTGCCATAGTCAGCATTAACATCCTCCCTTAAACTTCACTCTCACCCTCAATTTCCATCTCAGCTTCAGAGAATATAGTGATACTTTTTGTATTGGATATAGATATTAATACACAAGTATCCACAGAAGTTGTGATATTTGAAAAGTTCATTTTCTCTAATCAACATTTAATACAATGGATATTGTATTTCCCCCGTTTAAAAAAAAAAAAAAAAAAAA
Organism: Hemibagrus wyckioides; assembly: GCF_019097595.1. NCBI lineage: Eukaryota > Metazoa > Chordata > Actinopteri > Siluriformes > Bagridae > Hemibagrus > Hemibagrus wyckioides. Next base: position 11,417,908 of record NC_080737.1, on the reverse strand, counting down.
AGAACAAATTTTGGATAACAGTGGGCTGGGGAGTCGATGCCCAAAATAGTCGATACTGCGCCTCCATATACTAGGAATCGAGTCCCCCAAAGAGTCGATACTCCGACTATATATACTAGGAATCGAATCCCCAAAAGAATCGATTCTGCGACTCCATATACTTGGAATAGAGTGCCCAAAAGAGTCGATTCTGCGACTCCATATACGAGGAATAGGAGAACGTCACTTGTCGTTCATACTAATTGTGCTCTTATGTATTTAATATTACATGGTGTAATATTTGTCTTAATTAATATAACACCTTTAACCGAGACAATTTCGTGTGAATTGACTCTCGAATCGAAATTTAGAGTCGACTCCATAATTTCTGCAACTGATTCACGCTGGTATGACAGACTCCGCCTTTACCGGTAGTAGATTCAAAGGGTCAGGGTTCGACGTGTGAATGTCTAAACGCCTTCGGGATTTTTATTAGTGTACTAACAGTACTTACCACGAGTAGTGCCCTCAATATAGGGAGAAACGAGGCGTTTGTGATTGAACCATGATGTGACGTAGCAGCACCTGATTAAAGAAATGAAAGTTGGTGAGCAGCGTAATTCCGACCAGCGATAACAACTAAGGTAACTGATATACTGTTAATGTTAGATCTCAGTTTGCAAAAAAAATAAATAAATACTTTATAATCCCGATCAGGGTTTTGTATTAGCTTTCCTTAGCAGCAAGGCTTAAAGTACTTATCAGAGAGTATATTAGTGTGCTGAGGTTTTTAAGACACTGAAGGACATAATGTAGTGACAGCTGAAATGAAATGGATATTTAAAATATTGTGTAAATAGAAAATGTTATACTTCTGATGTACAAATGAATTTCTTTCCTTAAGGTGTATATTGTATCCTGTAATGTTTAGGAGAGTGATGGTACATGGTGCTGCAGTTTGGAAATCATCTCTAATTCCCACCAAGAAACAGGTTGGTTAAAGAGAAAATATTCCGCATCCCGACTTTATATAAAATTACTTAATGTTTAGTGGTGTATAAATATTAGTTTTGCTGCCATCAACAAAGCAATCTTTTACTTTTTTTTTTTTTTTTTTTTTTTAAATTCAGACCATTTCACCTGCACTTGATTTTGCTGAAGAAATCAAATATTTTGGTAAGCAGAAAATTCCTCACTTAATTCTCGGGCTATTTGTAACCAGAGAGCCCTATAATCGTAAAGTAAATATTATGTATTCTACACCGATCAGGCATAACATTATGACCACCTGCCTAATATTGTGATGGGCCCGTTTTGCTGCCAAAACAGCCCTGACCCGTCGTGCACTGTGTCATGCACTGACACCTTTCTCTCAGAACCAGCATTAACTTCTTCAGCAGTTTGAGCAACAGTAGCTCATCTGTTAAATCGGATCACACGGGCCAGCCTTTACTCCCCACGTGCATCAATGAGCCTTGGCCGCCCATGACCCTGTTACTGGTTCACTACTGTTACTTCCTTGGACCACTTTTGATAGATACTGACCACTGCAGACCGGGAACACCCCACAAGAGCTGCAGTTTTGGAGATGCTCTGATCCAGTGGTCTAGCCATCACAATTTGGCCCTTCGTCAAACTCGCTCAAATCCTTACGCTTGTCCATTTTTCCTGCTTCTAACACATCAACTGTGAGGACAAAATGTTCACTTGCTGCCTAATATATCCCACCCACTAACAGGTGCCATGATGAGGAGATCATCAGTGTTATTCACTTCACCTGGCAGTGCTCTTAATGTTATGGCTGATCGGTGTATAATTTTATAAATGTGACCAGAAATATTTTGTCTATTTTTTGAAGCAGTATAGGATTTTATTAATGAACGTTCCTACAGTAGAACATCATATTAATAGGCTGACTTTTTTTTGTTTTAATAAGCTTAAGATTTGTTCAGCAGCCAGTCAAAATAATGATAATAATAATCATAGACTCCACTTTGAGAACATCTGACTTATAGTTATTATTGTAAGACTGGCATTTTCACTTCCCCACTGTTAATCTTATCCAATATTTTGGATAAATCACTATAAAAATAATTGTATTTTTAAACTGAAATCATTTTACTTTCATTTTTATATAATACTCACTTTATAAGAATTATTGTTCCTCTCTTTCTCCAAGTTGTTATGATTTAAGTAATTCTGCAATCGTGCTGGAGATTCTGGTCATTTTCACCACTACATGTGATCGAAACCACTGCTGCAAAAAGTGATGATTCACATGACATTGCAAATAACCAACACAGACAATAAGACAGTAATGAGTTACTGAATATACACAATAATCTTTAGACAGTTGAAGTTTCATTTCGTGATTATTATTAACAGCACCAGAAAGGCCAAAGTCTGGAGACAAATAAAAGAAAAGACTCATTAGATGTGGATTAGGTGAGATGACAGAAAATAGTTTGATTTGAGTGTTGTAGATAATGAACACATCCTGCAGTGTAGTAGAGGATATATGGCACAGATTGAGACATTATCAGATCACTCACTTATTGGTCATAAAGGGGTAAAAAACTTAATTGAATCACTGTTCTTGTTAGTGTTGATTGATGGATTAATATCGGCTTGCTTTCTTTAATTAATACCATTATATGACTGGGCTTCATAAGACTTTCATTAGTTTTGTTTGTATAATTGAAATACATAAGCTCTTTTAACTTGACATTGTAATCTGTATATATTTAAAAATTCTCAAATTTATTTTTGCATAAATTTTTATATATACAAACTTCTATTTGTAAATGTATTTGTTTGTATCCAGCTTGATAAAACAGTGTCAGCACTCTTAATGAGGAACAGAGTCTATTTTGTTTGTTGACTAAATACCATCAGTGTTAATGGCATGAAGATATTAAGGACATTCTAATGCAATTTTTTTTAAAGAATGATGTACTTGCAGCTTTGAATTTAGGTAAAAAAATATAGCCATTCAAAAGTGCTCAATTTAGGCTTCATAATGTGCGATTCTTACTTTTTTAGGCTGTAACTTCATATGTGTCCTTTTTCAGGCAAGCATGTCCCGGCAGTTGCATGCACGAAGGCTTGAAAACGTGGACAAGAATGTGTGGTAAATATTTACTTTTTTTTTTTTTTTTTTAGGTTTGTTTAAGATGACCAAAGAGCACTTTTGTTTTTGGTTGAAGATCCTTACTCTGGCTTTGGTTTACTTATAATAGACCCATTATATGCATCACTAATTCCTTTACCTCTCATGTAACCTTTCTTGCTTTTGTCATGTGCTTTTGCACACCTTTATGTTTATCCTACTGTCCTTGCTTTTGCAGATTTGGACATTTGGATGTTCAAAACCACATAGTACTGCACTGTGTCTAGTGTGTAGAGCACACAATGATGCAGTTATTTGGATTATCCTCAGATTTATCTTCAGTAAATACATATAGTACTTTTCACAGGTCAATTACCAGGAGAACAGTATGTACTATGGTGGCATTTGGGATGCAGCTTTATATAAAGCTAACAACTCATATGTTTTAACCACTGACAGTTTTTGCTCCACTGGTACTGTATGGGTTTAAACATTTAATGGAGTACAGGCTGGAACCAAGAAAACATTGAAAACTTGTTGAAGGGTTGTGTTTGAAGGGTTGGCAAGTGCCCACAGCTTTGCTGTTTAGTGTGGTGTAGCAGGCAATTTTCCATCCAGTTATTCATTAATGCAGTGGCAGGGTGGCTTAGTGGTTAGCACGTTCACCTCACGCCTCCAGAGTCCTGGGTTCGAGTCTTGCTCCTGCTCACTGTGTGTGTGGAGCTTGCATGTTCTCCCCATGCTTGGTGGGTTTCCTCCAGGTGCTCTTGTTTCTGGAGAGACAAAGCATGTCCATGTACTAGGACAGTCTCTAAAAGTGTGTGTGATTGTGTGAGTGACAGACTGACTGTGTGTGTGTGATGCGATGTGCCATGTGATGGGTTGGCACTCTGTCCAGGGTGTATCCTGCCTTGATGCCATTCATCAACATTAATCATTAAACATCAACATTCATCAATGCATAAGCATTAAACATTTTTATATAGTAGAAAGAAATGTAAAAGAAAATTAGTATTATAAATATAGCATTACATGGTTTCTAGTGTTTCCATTATGCTAAGCTTTATAATAATAATAATAATAATAATAATAATAATAATAATAATAATAATAATAATAAAACACTCTTGGTAAATATATTTGAAAAGGTTTTTGCTTATATAAGCATCCTCCTCACGGCGCATGAATGAGTGCACATGTTTTTTTTCAGGCAGGTTCATTACAGTCCTGGTCATTTTCATAGAGTGAAATTAATTACTCACAGACATTTTCATACTCTCCTTTATCCATCTTCATCCACCAAGGATACCAGTACATCTGGAGCTGATTGTAGGGATTTAGAAGTCAATATTAGTTAAATCTTTACTAAATTGAATCCTCAGATTTCAGCCATAGACAACCCTAGCCCATATGAACCCTGCTGAAAGCACTGGCACGTATTGAGTTATTTACTAATTGTAATTATTTGTGTTTATTTTCTAGGCTGGAATTTACGCAGCTAGCTGCTGAGTATAATGTAGTGAACTTGGGACAAGGATTCCCTGATTTTTCTCCTCCAAGCTTCCTCTTGGAGTCTCTCTGCAAGGCCATCAACGGAGGAGCAGCCATGCACCAGTACACACGAGCCTTTGTAAGGCATTTTTATATTTTTATTTGTATTTCTTTTTTTGTTCATTTACACATTTTTCCTATGTTAATTTTAGGATTTGTAAAAGTAATATAAAAATAATAATCTATAATTTTTTTTAAAAAAAAGCTTTTATAACAATAAATGTACATAGAAATTCACAATATTTCAGATGCACATAAACCCCAGGATTAATTGGGCATATTTATGAACAAATTGTATTATTTATTATTATTAATGGGGAATCCTGTTAAATTGAGTAAACATGCAATCTGATTTACAGGGCCATCCACATCTTGTCAAGATCCTTGCCAAATTCTTTGGGAGGATGTTGGCCCGTGAAATAGACCCCATGAAGGAGATACTGGTTTCTGTGGGAGCCTATGGGAACCTTTTCTGTGCTTTTCAGGGTCTGGTTGATGAGGGTGATGAAGTAAGTTTGTGTGTGGTATTTATTATGGTTTGGGTTAAATATTTGAGCATCATTTTCTGTCATAGCCTCATGTTCTAATTTCTCTCCTCTCTCATGCTTTTTCTGTGGTACAGGTGATCATTGTGGAGCCTTTCTTCGACTGCTATGAATCCATGACACTAATGGCAGGAGGAAAACCCGTCTTTGTTCCTCTGAAACCTGTGAGTGTTCACTTTGAAACGCTCAAGTGAAACGTTGCTCTGGTTATATTGTGCATTTATTTATTCATCAGAAATGATTCCACACAATAAACTGAGGTGTATCTACGTATCTTGCAGCAAAAGGTCACCGGTCCAGCTCTGTCTAGTGCTGATTGGGTGTTATGTCCTGAAGAGCTAGCCAGTAAATTTAACTCTCGTACAAAGGCTATCATCATTAACAATCCTAATAATCCCTTAGGCAAGGTGAGTTTTGCTGATTTGCCTCCAGAGTTTGTGTTTTTACACAAAATATTGTAGATGTTGTATTTATTATGTACTTCAAGAACCACATTTATCAAGGATGCATTACAATAACAACTGAAACTAATAGGTAGTGTGAGGAGTCATTGCAAAAGATCTGAAGATGAATAATTTCCTCATTTCTTAGGTCTTTCAGAGGGAAGAGTTGCAGATGATCGCTGACCTGTGCATGAAGCATGATGTTATTTGCTTCAGTGATGAGGTGTATGAATGGCTTACATATGATGGTGTACAACATATTAAAATAGGTAAGAACACAAGTTTCCTGTGGATTTAGACACGTTATAGTCTTTACAGATTAGAGCCAATGGTAGCAGAACAGCTTCTTTAAAACTTTCTAATGTTTTTAAAATAGGGAAGAATCACAATTCCTGTGATTTCTGATACATTCATATTAATCTTTCAAATTTAGAACATTAACATGATAATGTATAAGGTATATAAGTGATTTTTCCATCAAGTATAAGTAATAAAGGCTGCTGAAAGGTTTTGTTGAGTTCATATAGCTGACTTGATCTGTGTTTTACTTGTAGCCAGTCTTCCAGGCATGTGGGAGCGTACAATCACAGTTGGCAGTGCAGGCAAGACCTTCAGTGCTACAGGATGGAAGGTAATATTTCAGCATGAAGCTGATTTTTTTCAATGTTTAGGAAAACACACTTGTGCATTTCACATTTTCAATCACAATGTCTGTGAGAATGCTGCTACTAAATGATTTGGTTTTGTATGCCTCTGGTTTTACTTTTTCCCCTGCAGATGTCTTTGAACACATTGTAGAATAATTGTGTTCTCTGTGTTTCACCTATTGTGGCAAAAAAAGCCACCTTGTTTGTGAATACTTTTTCTCATTTCAATTTCTAACCCAACCTATGTGTGCTTTAGGTGGGCTGGGCTATAGGGCCGGGACACCTAATGAAACATCTTCAAACTGTCCATCAAAATTCCTTATACCACTGTCCCACTCTTACTCAGGTAAAAACACACCTAAGAGAATTTTCCATTCAGTCTGTTTGTTTTAAATGTGTTGAATGGCAAGGAATCCCAGCTATACAGGGTACTATTGATTTTGATTTAATAATCTGAGTAAACATATTGAGTATTTGGCAAGAAAAGATTATATAGGAAATCTGTGGCAAGACGTACAGTAAATATATTCATATTACTATGTCTCTATACAAATAAATACAATCCATCTTCTGTATATACGTGATATCACACTGAATGAAACAACTTAGTTCATGCCTGTTAGATGATTCTCTCAGTTTTAATTGTGTTTTGTAAACTTTTTTGATGATTGTCCTTTTTCTCTTGCAACATACACTCACCGTCCACTTTATTAGGAACACCCAGACACCTGCACATTCATGCAGTTATCTTATCAGCCAGTCATGTGGCAGCAGCACACATAACATGGTTTTTAGTTAAGATATAGAATCTCAAAGGTTTACACAGAATGGTGCGAAAAACAAAAAGAGTCATGTGAGTAGAGGGTCTGAGGCACCTTGTTTGATGAGAGAGATCAGAGGAGTATGACCAGACTGGTCTGAGTTGACAGGAACCCTGTTGTAGTCTGTAGGAGAACAGAAAAGCACCTTGCACAACCTTGAGGTGAATGGGCTCCGAAAATAGTAGACCACATCAGGTTCCACTCTTTATAGCCAAGAACAAGAATCTGGGGCTATCATTGGAATGGACACCACAGCTTAGTGAGACTGTACCCATGATGGCTTCAGATTCCTTTTCTTTCCTGTCAGGAGTGGAACCCGACCTGTTGCCCATTCACCTAAAGGTTTGATGTTTTGTAAATGCTGAGATGCTTTCTGCTACCATGGTTGTAAAGATTGAATATTTGAGTTTCTATATCCTTCCTAGCAGCTTGAAACAATCTCATTTTCGTCTGCCCTCTCTTATCAACAAGACTTTTCCGCCCATGGAACTCACTCAATGTTTTGGCTTTTTGGATGTCACTCACTCAATCTTTTTTGTTTTTTTACACCATTTTTCATTCTGATATTTGATGTGAACAATAGCTGAAGCTCTTGACCTGTGTCTGCATGATTTTTTATTTTTATTTTTTTGCATTGTGCCCTTGCCACATGTTTGGCTGATTAGACAACTTCATGAATGTGCAGTGTTCCTAATAGAGTGGAGGGTGAGTTTTTTTGGACAAATGTACATACTATCTGTGTTTGTAGGAGGCTGTCGCTGTGGCTTTTGAGAGAGAATATGAACTGTTTGGCACAAAGGAAAGCTACTTCAAACAGCTACCCACAGAGCTGCAAGAAAAACGGCTCAAATTAGCTGAGAGTCTGAGGAGTGTAGGGCTACAACCCATCCTGCCTGAGGGTGGCTACTTCATGATCACAGACATTTCCTCCCTGAGTGAGTCCAGTATTTATACGTGGAGTGAAAAATTAAGCCTACATAAAATGTACATACAGGGGCTCAGTACTGAGAGTATTGCAGTACTGAGAAGCTTCAATAACTGAAGTAACATACCTAGCACTGCTAGAAAAACCAGCCTGATATGAATGGTGGATTTGTAAACAGTAGGGAAAGGCTACTAAGTCACATTCCCAGTATTAAATCCCACATGTCTCTTTTATGTAGAGGTTGACTTGAATGACCCAAACTCCAAGGACGAACCGTACGACCACAGATTTGTCAAGTGGCTTATTAAAGAGAAGGTAGGTATAAATCACAAAACGTTCACCTTTTTCAAGTGACACCTGTTATTTACTGAAAATTAATTAGGATGTTTTTTGTATGTTCTTTCAGCGTTTGGGTACTATCCCTGTATCTGCATTTTACAGCCAAGAAAGCCAAGCACAGATTCAGAACTACATCAGATTCTGCTTCGTAAAGGTAATTTGTTGCTTAAGATACACTGTATGTCCAAATGTATGTGGACACCTTACCATCACACCTATGCAAGAGCATTCAACAGAATAATCGGAAGCATACAATTGGCTAGAATGTATATAGCAATACAATTTTGCCTTCACTGGAACTATGGGGTACAAACATGTTCCAGCATGATAATGTCCCTAGTGTGAAAGATAATGTGTGGCTTGCACAGTGCCCTAAACTCAACCCTACTGATCACCTTTGGGATGATTTGTAACGTCGACAACACCCCGGGCCTCCTTAACTGACTGATCTCACTAATACTCTTGTGTCTGAATGAGCAGAAATACTCACAGCCACACTTCGAAATCTAGTGGAAAGCCTTCCCAGAAAAGTGGAGGCTGTTACAGCAGCAAACATTATTAATGCTCACTGATGTTCACCAAGCCCATATGGGTCTGATGGTCAGGTTTCTGCATATTCAGGGCATATATTATACAACAGATAACTGGAATAATACAGAAAAAAGAATGCAAAATATTAGCTAATCAAGACCCACTAATGTACCTTGCCAGTACAAATACCCTGAAATTACATACATTTGCATACCCTGCAATTTCCTGGTATATTGTCCATTGATTAAAATCCTACTATTCCATTGATAAGTATTCGTTTATGTCGGGAGGTGTGCAGACAGTATTATAAATGTGATTTAATCATGCCAAGACATGAAACACCCCCTAAATGTTCATGTTTTTCTTTTTTCTTTATAAAAAAGGATGATGCTACCCTCAAAGCAGCTGAAGATATTCTGTGGCAGTGGATGAAGGAATGAAATGAAATAAAATGATTCTGTCCAAAATGAGCTTTGCGAGTCAGATCAGTATGGAAGAATCGTGTTTTATTTTAACTGTGCATTAATTAAACTAATTAAATTAGGTTTTTTTCCCCTCCTCCTTGTATGTCAGTGTTCTTTGTCAAAACCCAGCTAAGTTGCTAAACAGGTAAACCTCAGAGTATGTGCTCAGACAAGTCACTCAACAGTTCTAGCTGGTGTTACTGTCTAATCATTTAATTATTGTGAAAAACGTCATTCAAACAATCCTATTTTTATCTGTGAATATAGATTTAATATGACCTCTACCTCTACCTGGTATTTTCAGTGCTTTGGCTAAATCTTGCACAGCATTATTTTTGTCACTTTTAGGTAAAAAGATTCCACACACTATGATAAGGCCAGCATGGAAAAACTCCCTTCAGACCACTGCAGGGCAACATCACCTATTGTTTGAACGTTTCTTCACATTTCTCTGCTTGATTATGCTCATCTGTTTTGTATAAGTTTTATCAGTCACACTATTTAAGTCCCTCTGTTTCTTTATCAAACTTCTGTTTATGCCATGTTGCATTTGTTTGCATCACCTTCCAAAGCTTAGTTTGTGTTTTTACTCCATAGTCATTAACACTGTTCTTACATTAGATTGTGGATCTCATTAAGTGCTTTTTTTTGCACTGTAAAATAAACCTATCTGTACTGGCCCCTGCCTTCCTATCCCATTTTGTAACACACCATATTCTGTGAATAATGTTAAGAGTTTAAAATATAAAATAATTTCGATTTGTTCAGATTCCGTGTGCAGCATTTTAATAGTATTAAAGTCTTCTTTTAAAATAGTGAAAATTCCTTCTATGGGAAGGTGTCTCAAGTGATAATTAAGGCAAATATATGAATAAACACACAGTTAGCTATTAGACGGTATAGTACACTCAGTATAATGCACAACAATGCCATTGGCACAACATCCATCCAACGTCTATACTCGCTTTATTTCTAATTAGGGTCACGGGGATCTGCTGGAGCCTATCGCACATTGGGCGAAAGGCAGGGGTATAACCTGAACAGGTCACCAGTCCATCGCAGGGCCACATATAGACAGACAACCACACATATTCACACTCACTCCTACGGGCAATTTAGAATTTCCAATCAACCTAATTTACATGTTTTTGGACTGTGGGAGGAAACCAGAGTAAACCGACACAGGCTTGGGGAGACCATGCAAACTCCACACAGAAAGGCCCCTGCCTGATCGAACGCGGGATTCAAATCCAGAACCTGAGGCAACAGTGCTGACTACTAATAGTGGCTGAATAGTGAACATGAAGCCGTTTAGTATTGATCCTAATTGCTTCTTGGCAATTGGTATTTCTGCATGATGAAGATGGTAAATGTAAGGTGCGGCGAATTTTGATAAAGGAGTACATTCTCTGTAAACTCTGACCACACTCAGGAGCAGATCTGGAGGCCCCAATAAATGCTCTCTTCAAGTGATGGTGACAACTTTTTTCCTCAACTTTATCGTGAAGTGATTCATTACTCGAAGCTTTGCAACACTAGTGATATCTTGTGGTCGAAAGGTTGAATAGCTATCCCATCCATTGTTTGGTTTAATTTAATAAATCACACACTTTGTGCTCTGAACACCATAAAGGCAATAAAAGTACTTTCATGTGTCAGTCTTGGTGTACTTACATAATGAATGTATAAATGAGTCTATGAATAAATTTATGAACGAAGTTATAAATGGGACAAGTTAACTTGTACTGTAGGTTTTGTTCTAGTCCTAAACCTTTGCTCATGAACTGGGCAGCTGACATTTTCTTAAGATTGGAATGAAAGATTTTTATCAAGGAGCATGACTTCTATTGTCTCCAGAATACGAAGCAGTTACGCTTGTGTGCGGAAATGAATTCGGACGTCAAAGATCACATGGTTATGGAAAATGAATCAAGCTCTGGTACAGTGCTTTATTGTGAGATGTTTTATTTGTTCGATTCAAGCTTTGAAGCCTCTGTGTTGAGCATCACATCACTGCTCTCCTCACTGAGGCGTTTTAGCAGTTCTCTTACATTACATTACATTACAGTTCACCACCACCCATCACTGAGCTCCCCTGAGGCAGTATCAGATAACCCTGGACCAACTGATCATCATATATCGATCTTCCCAATAGCCCCAGATAATAAATATGTATAGGCAGTAGATTCCATGGAATCTACTCAAGGGCTGCCAGACTTGGTAACATCTTTAACACTTTAACAAAAGTAGAAATCCTCATATTTAAACTTCTAGAATGCACATTTATACATTTGTACACTTTCTGTTCATCATTTTCTCTGAATGAAAATAAAACATTAGTCATATTAATCTTGCAAAAAAAAAAGTTAGATAAAAATGACCTTACTGAGTAGATAGTGAATGCTAAGTAGAATGATCCACTTGCCTAGCTAACTAACTAAAAGTAACTAAAATCTTATTCATGCAAATTTAAAAGCAACTCTTTTTCTTGTCATTTAAATACTGGAAAGTCTAGAGGAGTGGTAGTATACCCAGCTGCAGTTTGGAAAACACTCAACACTAATTCACATGAGCTGGCAGAACAAGGTACAGTAGGTATGAACTCCTCTCTTTACCTATACTGACATATGATGTTATGATGAATATTATTGATGTCATTGATCTAACAATATTACTTATGAGGATTGTTTTATTTTATCAGGTTTTGGCTGAGTTGCGGTTGATATTTTTGTTCCAGCTATTTTGGTAAGCAAATAAGTGTTTAAATGTTTGTCTATTTGTATTATATTATCTATTTACCTATCTATTTATTCACTTGTTGGCTTCTTTCTTCGCATAATGACTGAGCTTCGGTTGCAGTAATTTTTTTTAGCATAAATACATAGGTCTATGTGATCGATTTTTAATTAATATGCAGCTAACAACCTTCACCAAAGAGTGATATAACTGATTTTCTTTAGGCTAAACCTTGACAGGTTCTTGCTGTACACATCACCATGTCCTCCAAACGGCACACACCCTGGAGTGAGGCAGATAACGAACCTATATGGTAATGATTTACTCACCTTTTCTTAGTACAGGTATGTTTAAAGTATCCCATGATAATTAAAGTGCACGAAAGTAAACATGCTTCAGCTTCATTTGGAGATGCCATAGACCCTGACTACGTTTGAACAGCTTTGCTTTTATTTTTTTCTGGCAATAGATACCTTCATGCATAATATTAACATAATTTTATAACATAGATTTTCTGTGCCCTTATCCCAACATGTTCATGAACATGAACACCCCATCCCACCCCGCCCCCCTATGAGTATACAAACTGAGTGTGCATATAAAAAGGGGGGGCCCTTTTAAAGGGTGTTCTCTTAATTATTTTCTGAGCTCTATAAATATACTCATGCCACCATGATACTTTGGACAGAATTTGAGTTTAACCATTTTGTTTTCTGCAAGGTCACAAGTTTTGCAGCTAACTCATGATTACAAGGCAGTGAACCTGGGCCAAGGATTTCCAGACTTTCCCCTTCCCAGCTTTGTTCAGGAGGCGCTATTCAATGCTGCCAATGGAGGCTTACATATGCACCAGTACACACGTGGTCTTGTAAGAGAGATATTCTTTTTCCACACCTTCTTACTACTACCACTTTTTCCTTCTCCTAAAGTTCATATATAGGTATTTTCTTAGCATCCCATCCTTATTAACACATTTTATGAGGTTCTCCCTTAAAATGATTTTTTAACTTAATCAGTGCCCCATCTAAATTAGGTTCATTAAGGAAAGGTGCAATGTGACCTACAGGGCCATCTACCTCTTGTCAAAATCCTTGCCAAGTTCTTTGGGAGGATTTTGGGCCGGGACATTGATCCTCTGGAGGAAATCCTGGTTACCATGGGAGCCTATCAGGCTGTTTTTTGTGCAGTTCAAGCTCTGGTTTATGAGGGCGATGAAGTAAGTCCTAAAAATAGTATTTTTCATGGCTAAACTAATAGAAAATGTTTGTCCTAAATACTTTTTAATGTAATGCCGATTTTAAAGTAAATTAGACAAATTGGAGTATCAGTACAAATGTGCTCTATATGGCCATAGGTTTGTGGTCACCTGACCATCCCACCCATATGTGCCTGCTGAATATCCCATTCAATATTACGTTCCTCTTTACTGTTATAATAACCTTCACACTTCTTGGAAGGCTAGATTGAGGGACGTTCATAATGTTAGTTATCCATCTCTATCTTTCCCATGTTTGTTATATCGGTCCAGGTGATTATTTTGGACCCTTGTTATCATTGCTATGAGCCCATGACAGTAATGGCAGGAGGAAAACCCGTCCATGTGCCACTCAGACCTGTGAGTGTTCTTTTTTATAAACTGTGCCTGAAAGGTTGTTTGATTGTAATGTACATTTCTGAATTCAACACATCATTTATTAGAAATAAAAAAGCTGGGGTGCTTGTGTTTTTTTCTACAGCGAAAGGTCACCGGTCCAACTGTGTCTAGTGCTGATTGGGTGTTTTGCTCTGAAGAGCTGACCAGTAAATTTAACTCTCAAACAAAAGCTATTATCATTAACAATCCTAGTAATCCATTGGGCAAGGTAAATTTCCCTTCAAACATTAATATGATGTGCAAATACTGGAGATGTATCACATGTTGAGTATAATACTTTATAGTATCCATTAGTGCTCTAGACATTTCTTTTATAGGTCTTTCAGAGGGAAGAGTTGCAGATGATAGCTGACCTGTGTATAAAACATGATGTTATTTGTATCAGTGATGAGGTGTATGAATGGCTTACGTATGATGGGGTGCAACATATTAAAATGGGTAAGAACTTTCCTGTGGATTCAGACACATTGTGGTCTTTACAGATTAGAGCCAGTGGTAGCAGGAAAACTTCTCAGCATGCACAAACCTTGACCTTATTTTAATGTGTTTTTAAAATAGTGAGGAATCTCAACTCCTGTGAATTCTGAGACATATAAACATTCGGAGACATAAGAACCTAAGCAAATTTCCCAAATTTTAATATAGTTAGAATAGTTCAGTTTACTAACCAGTGTGTGATCTATCATGTAATGATAAAGATCCTTTTACAGCGACTTTTCCGGGCATGTGGGAGCGCACTGTTACCATTGGGACTGCAGGCAAGTGCTTCGGCGTCACTGGATGGAAGGTAATGGGGTCACATGGTGTACCCCTCTTTACAGTGCTTTTAGAAAGTCAAAATCTAGTTTATACATTTTCATTCAGTCTTAATGTATGTTTTGTGTGAGCAAATGAATGTAAAATAACTGTTTTATGATTTTTACCAAGTGGGACTGTTCTTCAAAATCTAAGCTTTCTGGCAAAACCCATAGATTTCTTTTGATTATTTAGTAGAATTTAGTGTAATACAGATTACGAACCTGGTTTCATTTTGTTTTAGGTGGGCTGGGCAATAGGGCCAAGACACATCTTGGACCACATGCAAAAAATCCACCAGAACTCTATACACCATTGTCCTACTCCGACTCAGGTAAATAATCACAAATGTGCAGACTTCAAAGGAACTCAAAATGATATACATGAATTGTGTGGCATAAAAATATTCAGAAATGCACTAACCAACTGCATGATCATAAAGTCAGTTTAATTAAGAATTACAGCATATTGTAGCTAGATATTTCTAATACAATCCTGAATAATTTGGGCTAAATTGTACACTGCAACATATTGATTTTATATTTTTCTGGTCAGGTATACATAATATACTCATTTTTTGCAGGAGGCTGTTGCTGTGTGTTTTCAGAGGGAATATGACACATTTGGTACAGAAGAAAGCCACTTCAGACAGCAACTCGCTCTGCTCCAGGCTAAACGGCTCATGCTAACTGAGTGCCTGAGGAGCTTTGGGCTGCAACCTTATGTCCCTGACGGCGGCTTCTTCATAGTCACAGACATCTCTACCCTGAGTGAGTACTCGCACACATCATCAACAATACAGGGGCTCAGTGCAAAGCACTACATGAATGGAAATAGCTAAGTACATAATTGCAGAGATTATTAGAAACACTGAAATATTACATTTACTCTAGTGTTCAGACCCTTTCTTCAGTACTATACTGAACAACTCCCAATGTTTATCAATGTTTTCCACACATGTTTTGCATGTTCTCCATAGAATAGGCTCCAGGCTCTGCTCAGTGATGCTTAGAATAAGCAATTAAGGATTTCTTTTGGAAATATTCAGCTCTATGTACAGTGCAACTTGCAGCTTGTCTGGGCAAGTTACATCAGTTTCTTTGGGGAAACTGAAAGCTGTCATGTGCCTTATCTGGTCATACTATCAAAAAAGGTCAGATTATATCTGGTGATGACGTGCTGTTTCATCAAAGTGAAAGTTGAGTTCTTGGTCACCTCCCTGTCTTCTCCCTGCTTCTCTATATAATATTGGGTGACCTCTTAAATGGGTGGAACCTTGTAAATAACTGTCAATCACTAAAATGTCAATGAATATGACTGACAAAATATAAACATATTGTCGGACCAATCGGATTGGAAGAATACTTGGAGCTGCAGTATGTTGATTATTTCCATTTGTTAATTTATAGGTTTAGTTAGCTAGATGTTGTTACCACCAATTGTGCTGGCTAATGAGTAGCTTAGCAGCTTTTTAGCATGACCTGGCAGATGCTTCTAATGTTGTATTAAAAGTTGTATGTTGTTGTCACAATTAGAATGACTGAGTTTAGAAATGTAAGCAACTGTAAGCAATGGTGTAACGATCTGTGGATCTATGGATCAGCACTGTCTTTCCATGGACACTGATTATTAAATCAAAACTCAAATCTAGCCTGTACCCAGTATTAAATGTTGTGTCTTTCCTGTAGAAGTTGATCTGAATGACCCAAGTACTAAGGATGACCCTTATGACTGCAGATTTGTTAAATGGCTTATCAAAGAGAAGGTAAGAGTGAATCATACTGACTAGAAAGTGATCGTTGCTTTATATTGTTTAATGAACAGGATGTCTTTTGTATGTTCTTTCAGGGTTTGAGCACTATCCCTCTAACTGGATTGTGCAGCCCAGAATACAGGGATATTTTCCAGAACTACATTAGAATCACCTTTGTGAAGGTGATTTGTTGTATGAACGTTTCAGGCTGTTTCAAAACCCATTCTTGTTATTTCAAAATAATTATGAACTTTTGATTAATGAAGTAGCTGCCAGTTACTTATTTCTTATAAAAAAGCAGCTTGTGAGAGTATGATTAATGCCATTTAATTGTAGTCTATAATGAGGAAGATGTGTTATATCACATGGCAACAACGACTGGTCTCAATGATTATTTTTCTCTCTAAACAGGACGACTCAACCCTGAGAGCAGTTGAAGATATTCTGAGAAAGTGGAAAGATGAAAGAATACAGAATACAGATTCTGTCTGAGATTTTCAAAGTATATCTATGCCAAACTGCAATATGATTGTTAAGCAAGCAAGTAGAAGAATCTTGCTTTATTGTTAAAAAGAGAGAGAGAGAGAGAGAGAGAGTTGTTTGAAATCAGGCTAAACTCCTGCTAATAAACCAGAGCTGGTTATAAGTGGTCTAGTTGCATATGTTTCATACTGGTCATCTTTTTGTTTTACCCCTCCGTACCACCTACTTTAGGACATCCCTGAAAGGAGGTCAGAGATGACTGCCCTGCTCAATACCCTGGTAGCAAGAACACAGACTTCCTGGCATGGTACACCACTGCCTATGTCTTACCCCCAAAATGGCTACACTTAATTAGATATAGACTTATACACTTATTAGAGAATTAGATGCTGCTCAGTCCAAATAACACCAGAGGGCGTCTACTTGGAACAGCGAATAATGCTCTGGAAGGGTTATTTTCACTAAAAGCATCATGGTCAATAGAGAAATCCAATAAGTTTGGTGATATGAACAGATTCAGATTCAGCAACTGCATTGAACGACTAGGTCACCCCAGAGCCATCGAACCACAAACACATGCAAAGCTATCTTATTACCAGAGCACACCACGCCTTTAGCTGAAGTTCTTGCTAACAAGAAGAGAGCTTCACTCATAGTCACATAAAAAGCATGCTAAATGGACACCAGCCCAGTGGAGAGGTCCCACACTGGGCTCTTATGGGACTATGGTAGGTGAAGGTGCTTTGCTGTCTCTGAAAGTCTTTAAAAACTGATACTTCGTGAGATATTATCAACGATGTTAGTTGCAGCACAGAGTGGAATCATTCAGCAGTAGAAGTGGCTAGCAGTGGTGAGACCAACTAAGGGTCAGGCCATTCTGTCACAATAGGCAATATACTGATATGGCACTTGCTAAAAATGGTAATTTCTGCAACTTATCAAATCAGTCCAATACCCTGAGGAGATTCTTAGGCTGACATTGAGCTGCTTGACATCATGCCTTCTTATGTTACAATGTCTGAGTGGGTCATCACTAGGGTTTCAAAATTTCCCGGGTATTAACGGGAATATATGGGAATTAACGGGAATATATTGGAATAAACTGGGAATTTGCAAATTTGCAGGTTAGTCTATAAAAGGGAACTTAAATGTAGTTGAAAAAATATCTTGCAGCATAATCTTGGTTAAAACAACCAGATTGAACAACCCTGTATATTCCTCAATCACATGCACACAGCACTGCAGGGCTATTGAGACCACACCTCCACATGCACTGTGTATTCCTCCGTAATATACACTGATCATTTCTTGAATCCTGCACACTAAACAATTTTAAAACTCTTCCATCATGGTGAGTAGTCATATAAATTGTATAAATATTTCATACATTTATATTTAAAACAAAATGTTACTATTGTAAAAACAAATACACTGACTGAGCAAGCATATAGGTGAGATCATTTAAAAAAAAAAAAACATTTTCTAAAAAACACCATCCTACACACACACACACACACTTAAGAGGAGAATTCCTCCCTATTTCCCAGGCTCTGACTATCATGAGAATATTGAAGCCACAGTTCTCCATTGAATCTGAAGATTACAATTTTGAATGGTACTTTTTTTGGAAGGGAAGGGGGGGTGTGTGCTTTCATTTTACAGCAAACATAAGGAAATATGTTTTTCTTTTACATTCAACATTCAATCTTTTGTGTTGTTCAATGAAATCATTAATTTAAGTTCTACTTACAATTACATCAAAGTCAAAAATCTTATTTCTGCATTAGGTTGCTTGCATGTCAGCTTATGACCAAATACAATGTTTAGATTTATGTTTGTATATACAGTTTATATAAATTTCCCCAAATGTCTAAATAATTTAAATAAATTCCCATTAATTCCCAAAAAGTCTTGTAAATTCCTATAAATTCCTGTTAAGCTTACAACTTGGAATATTTCCAAAATTCCAGAGATGAAATTTACCAGAAATTTTCCGCCCCTTTGCAGCCCTAGTCATCACAGGACAAAATCTGAAAAACAAAATCAACTAAAGGTAATCTGGCATTTTCCATTTGATTTTCACCTCTCCTCATAGTTATAGGAGGCAAACTCGATATGTAACTGTGGTTCTGTTAGCCCAAGATATTCACAAGGTTTCCTTGCCATTTGAAATCAGCAATAACTCCAAAAGAAAAAAAGAACATTCCAGAGAAAGGGGTGTGTATGTATGATAGGATTATTTATCGCAAATACTGCATTAAACATCACTTTTTGTAACTTTTAAGATTCTGAAATCTTATGTAAAGTTCCACCCACACCTATAACTCACCAACCATTTGCCTGCCTCAAGTTCGATGTTATATTAGATGCTATTTTAGATTTGATAAAGCCTGAAAACATTCACTTGTGATCATCTTTTGGCATGACACAGAGTGATTCCAACATTAATATAAGGTTTATGCCATTCGGTCTGCAATAGTGAAGCCATAGTGACTTAGCTACATATAACAAATAATCCAAACTTTATTAACTGCAGTATTAATGGACCATTGAACCAGGGCTAATTCTGAGAGTATAAAAGCAGAGATGCTACACATGCTGATATGCTTTATTATATCATTACAGGATTATAAAAATAAAAAAAAAAGCTCAACTGAACAATATAAACACAAACAGTAGGACACATTCAAAGCTCTGCTTCAAAGGAGAAATATTTAAGGTGATTTTGTGTTAGAGACGAAGTCTGTGTATATTAACGATATGATTAAATATGTAAGCATTGTAAGCCTATCCCTGAAGATATGATTTAAATACTGCAGTCTTTAGAACAGTAGTGTTACAAGAGGACAAGTTTGAAAAACTCAGTCATTCACATGACCAGAAAAACAGGTAGATATATATCAGATCCATCCATACACAGAGGCGTGATGAATATTAGAGTCAGTCCTAACTACAGAGCTGCATTTCACTTGTCTGGTTAGCTTCTTTCTGTTCACAGTTACAGAGGATTTCTGAAGAATTCTGGTAAGCAGAATTGTTTTAGACTAGGGCAAGAAGATTATGATCAAGCTTAACGTGAAGATTTGATTAGACTTTCTTGGTTTAATATTTGTATATTTATGAGCATATCAATTTGTTCATTAAGATTAATTAGTTTAGATAATTATTTATAGCCAGTTTAAATGCTTAATACATAAAACATGCTGTGTTAATCAAATGCAAAGCTGTAATTACTTTTATACAGACTATATACTGACTCACATTTTTAGATCATGTCCCGCAAGCTCCATACACCGAGGACCAAAGAAGTGACCAAAGGAGACATTTGGTAATACTTTACTCTCTATTTTTCAGTAAAATCCAGCAGGAACCACAGAACAGTTGTAGAAAACCTCAGGGAAAATGAATTGTTATATTGGTTTTATAACTCACTGTTTTAAGGTTGTAATTTTAATTTTATTAATAAAAAAAATGGTACGCACTTATATCCAAATGTATTCATTATTTATTAATTTATCCATGTTAAAGCAGTAAATGTTTTATCCTGGTTGGGGTCACACTCATCCAGAGCCTTTCCTGGGAACACTGGCAGCAGGGTGGGAAAATTTACTCCAGGTGGGACATTAACACCTAAGGGCAACTTAGCAGTCTGACAACATGTTTTCAAGCACAGAATAAAAACCTTCTCAACGACAATGTGAACTAGGGACCTGGAAGTGGAGAAGAGGCAACTATGTCACTGTGCCACTCCTAACATGCAATTTTAAAACAAAATTGGCAAAGAATATTCAAATTTGTGTCTGTGTGTGTGTGTGTGGGTGTCTGTGTTCGGGTGTATTTTAAAGCTGTCATGCAAATAACTGAAAGGGGTGTTAACTGAAAGTGTACCAATCACACAGTCATGATGTCAACTATCTGGTTAAGCATTTAACAACCTCAGTTAGGTTTTCCCAGCTACTATAACAGCTAATATAAATATATGGCCAAAACTAGTATATAGTACAAGTCATTTAATTCAAACACACTATATAGATTTGAAAACTAGAAAACTCACCAAGGAAAAGTAGATAAAATCTGTAAAAAAAAAAAAAAAAAGTAAGCATTCTTTGTCATGTTCAGTTCAGTGCAACTTTTCTGTCATTTGTTTTTGTTGTTATTCTTGGCATTTTGTAGATTTTAGCTTTTACACATGCACAAAAAAATCAAATAAATAAATGAAAACAGTTGGATAGAAATAAAAATAAATGCGACATTTTAATGCCTAGAATGTTTTTTAGTCAGATGCTCAGTATGGTATAGGTATATTGTAGGTTTTCAGTATTTTTCTTCCATTTGTAACTACTCATGTTTGGATGCTAGGCTGGAATTTACCCAACTAGCTGCTGAGAACAAAGTAGTGAACCTTGGAGAGGGATTTCCTGACTTCCCTCCTCCCAGTTTTGTCAAGGAGGCTCTTTGCACTGCTATCAGTGGAGGCAGTGATATGTACCAATACACACGCACTGCTGTAAGTCAGAGGTTTTATTTTATTCATTACCTTACATCTACACCTTGTTCAGTCGTTGAACTTGTTAGAGCTTGCATTTGAAGTATTGTCTAAAATAAAAGTGCAGGCTGTAGTGCATAGTCATTTTTTTTTTTTTTTAATTTAATTAATTGCTTTACATGGTTTTAGCAAGGAAATGTGTAATGTGACCCACAGGGCCATCAACCTCTTGTAAAGATCCTTGCCAAATTCTTTGGGAGGATTTTGGGCCTGGAAATAGATCCCATGCAGGATATACTGGTTACTGTGGGAGCCACTGAAGCCCTTTTCTGTGCGATTCAGGCTCTGATTGCTAAAGGCGATGAAGTACGTTCAGTCAAGCGATATTGATCAATCTTTGACTTTTATTAAATAATTGACTATGTAGTTTTTTGTTTTTAAATTATTAACAGTATAATGTAATTGTCTCTCTGTATCTCCAATATGTGATCTCTTTTACAGATAATTATTATGGAACCTTTCAATAACTGCTATAAGTCCATGACAGTAATGGCAGGAGGAAAACCTGTGTATGTGCCCCTCAAACCTGTGAGTGTTCAAATGGTGTAATGAAATTTATTCCTCACCTAATTTTATACATAAAAACAATGGGATGCTTATCTGTATCTTACAGACAAATGTCAGTGGTCCAACGTTGTCCAGTGCCGACTGGATGTTGTGTCCTGAAGAGCTGGCCGGAAAATTGACCTCTAATACAAAGGCTATCATCATTAACAATCCTAATAATCCATTAGGCAAGGTGAGTTCTCTTCATTTCCCTTCAGAGCAGGAAGCTGGACCTTTAATCCAGAGTTGAATCCATTATTTATGGTTACTGTCCAAAGTAGCATATTTAGGACGGCTGCATTATTATAAATACTGAAGCTAATAGAAAATGTCAGAAATAATCACAGACCAGTGAATCATGGAAGATGAAACTATTATGCAAACCACAGTACAGATTTTTGAATTAGCTTAGCTTCATTAGTGATTTCCTCTCTTATTTTACAGGTATTTCAGAGGGAAGAGCTGCAGATGATAGCCGACCTGTGTATAAAGCATGATGTTTTTTGCATCAGTGATGAGTCGTATGAGTGGCTTACATATGACGGAGCACAACATGTTAAAATAGGTAAGAACAGCACATATAACCAAATCTTCAGTGGTTCTTTACAGAAGGTCTATAGAATGTTTAAGGAATAAAGAGTTGCTCAGATGTCTTTAACCTATGAGGACTGATCTGTTTTTCTACTGTAGCGAGTTTTCCTGGCATGTGGGAGCGCACTGTGACTATTGGGAGCGGAGGAAAAAGCTTTAGCGCAACAGGATGGAAGGTAAAATGCGGAATGTTGCTTGCATGCATCATGTAGTCTGGATTAAAATATCCCTGTGAAATACTAACTTTGCATTTTTAAATAGAATGTTATAAGACTGCAGTGTCAACGCTAGCAATAAATGACATGAACTTGATCATAAAGATCCATTTTATTCTTCAGCAGCATAATAAATCTGGGCTTTGTTAACTTGAGACAAAATTCTTGAGATAAGCAATGTTTCTTTGAAATGTCATCCATGTGTAAAAACCCCTTATGTGGATCTTATGGGGAGCTATAATAAATAAATAGTGGCATTTATTAATAGCGTCCTCAAATCGAATTACATGGTGTTTTGATTATACTCACAGGAAGCGAAACATGAATTTCAAAGTGACATATTGTGGTTACACGAACCATCAGTTCTGTCTGAGTGAATGAATAGCAGTGTAGTTTCTTTCCACTTGCCAATACGCTTGATTAAGTCTGAATGTGTGAAATGTGTGTGTATAGTCTAAAATAGATTGCTGTTACTATTGCTCTGCATTGGCTGTCTATGTATGCAACACTGTTTACCGAGTCAAATTTTTAGTATAAATTTGAAAGTAATTCTGATTAGCTGTTAGGTTAGCTTATATGGTTTTTGAACCAGTTTCCTAATCCTTTCTACTCATGTCCAGTTGGGCTGGGCAATAGGAGCAGGACACATCCTTAAACACCTACAAAACATTCATGAGAGCTCTATATACCACTGTCCCACTCCTACTCAGGTAAATATATGATCTGTCTCTTTTGCAATACATTACTGATGAAATTCATATCCTTCAAATGGGCAAAGTAAAGAAAAGAACAAGAACAGTTTATAAATACTGTCAACTCCAGAATTATTGATACACTTCAAGAGAATATTCCGAAGTTATTGTAAAAAGTCAACATTACACACAGTAATTCACCTATTTTCGGCATTCTCCCTCCATAAAACTAATTACCAAAAAAAAAAGAGAATCCATCACAAGAACCAATGTTTGGCTTAATTGCTTATATAGCCAAGCCATTATATTATAAGGAATACAACAAAAATAAAACTACAAAGTAAATACAATACCCAAAGAATTGGTAATATATAATATAATGTAATATAATAATTCTAGAGCTACTTTTTTGTAGAACACAAGTCCAAGGTAAGGTCCACAAAGAGTGAATGTCCCTTATGATGTCAGGTCTTTGGTTTTTGGTACGCTATATTGCCAAAAGTATTCGCTCACCTGCCTTGACTCGCATATGAACTTAAGTGACATCCCATTCCTAATCCATAGGGTTCAATATGACGTCGGTCCACCCTTTGCAGCTATAACAGCTTCAACTCTTCTGGGAAGGCTGTACACAAGGTTTAGGAGTGTGTTTATGGGAATTTTTGACCATTCTTCCAGAAGCGCATTTGTGAGGTCACACATTGATGTTGGACGAGAAGGCCTGGCTCTCAGTCTCCGCTCTAATTCATCCCAAAGGTGTTCTATCGGGTTGAGGTCAGGACTCTGTGCAGGCCAGTCAAGTTCATCCACACCAGACTCTGTCATCCATGTCTTTATGGACCTTGCTTTGTGCACTGATGCACAGTCATGTTGGAAGAGGAAGGGGCCAGCTCCAAACTGTTCCCACAAAGTTGGGAGCATGGAATTGTCCAAAATGTCTTGGTATGCTGAAGCATTCAGAGTTCCTTTCACTGGAACTAAGGGGCCAAGCCCAGCTCCTGAAAAACAACCCCACACCATAATCCCCCCTCCACCAAACTTTACACTTGGCACAATGCTGTCAGACAAGTACCGTTCTCCTGGCAACCGCCAAACCCAGACTCGTCCATCAGATTGCCAGATGGAGAAGTGTGATTCGTCACTCCAGAGAACGCGTCTCCGCTGCTTTAGAGTCCAGTGGCGGCGTGCTTTACACCACTGCATCCGACGCTTTGCATTGCACTTGGTGATGTATGGCTTGGATGCAGCTGCTCGGCCATGGAAACCCATTCCATGAAGCTCTCTGCGCACTGTTCTTGAGCTAATCTGAAGGCCACATGAAGTTTGGAGGTCTGTAGCGATTGACTCTGCAGAAAGTTGGCGACCTCTTCACACTATGCGCCTCAGCATCCGCTGACCCCGCTCCGTCAGTTTACGTGGCCTACCACTTCGTGGCTGAGTTGCTGTCGTTCCCAAACACTTCCACGTTCTTATAATACAGCTGACAGTTGACTGTGGAATATTTAGGAGTGAGGAAATTTCACGACTGGACTTGTTGCACAGGTGGCATCCTATCACAGTTCCACGCTGGAATTCACTGAGCTCCTGAGAGTGACCCATTCTTTCACAAATGTTTGTAAAAACAGTCTGCATGCCTAGGTGCTTGATTTTATATACCTGTGGCCATGGAAGTGATTGGAACACCTGATTCTGATTATTTGGATGGGTGAGCGAATACTTTTGGCAATATAGTGTATTAGCATATTGGCTGTAGTGTTTTACGATCTAAGATGATGTGAAATGGTGACCAGTAGAGGACATTGTGTCCTCTAGTAGGAACAAGGACTCATAAGACAGGCCACTTTTTTGGAGCTTCCTGTGTCCTTTAAGTTTTCAGCACTTGCTATACATCCGCTTCCATTCTCGTGAGCACAGCTTAGCTCTTTCTCTCTAGTTCATGGTGTTGTCTTGGAAGGACAACCGAACACACATAAGGAAGCTTGTCATATGTTACATCACAAAATCAGTGTTCGGAAATTAACATTTCGGTCAAGGAATTTGAACATTACTGAAAACCTTTGGTTGAGATTAGAAAGGGCAAAGCACATGCACAAAACACTGGAATCTAAAGTGATCTCCTTATGGGAACACAGTGCTGAAAAAAAATACATTTTCTGTGGAAAACCTGGCATTAAAAAAAACAAAAAAAAACAATTTTGCTTAATTTTTCCTGATTTTTGTATAGGGTACCAATAATTCTGGAGCTGGATGTATGTGCATTAAACCAATTAAGTATAACATGCCAATATAAAATGGTCCAAAACAAATGGTAAAATCTAAGTGATGCAGTGTAAATTGGTGTAGTTCTGCAATTTTCTTATTTATTTTTAATACCTAATGCCACATATACAGTATTATATCATGGCATTGCAGTATACTATATGATTATATGATTATGAACTATTTGTCTAGGAGGCTCTGGCAGTGTGTTTCCAGAGAGAATACAATATGTTCGGCACAGAGGAGAGCTACTTTAGACAGTTACCAAAGCAAATCCAAGCCAAACGCCAAAGGCTTGCTAACTGTATGAGTAGTGTGGGGCTGCAGCCCATCATGCCTGAGGGTGGCTACTTTATGATAATGGACATCTCCAACATGAGTGAGTATTATATCAATTTGTACACATGCATTTGGAAGCATACCCATGCCTGGTTTCTATGGAGTCTCAGGCTTTTAAAAATTGGTCCATTCCTGGTATTAAATTGAATGTATTTGTTCTGTAGAAGTTGATCTAAATGATCGAGATACTAAGAATGAACTCTATGACCGCAGATTTGTCAAATGGCTCATTAAAGAGAAGGTAAGAATAAATCTATTTCACCAACCTATTTGCAACATTAACAGGATGATTTATTTCATTTTTCCTTTCAGGGTTTGGGCACTATCCCTGTATCTGCATTTTTCAGCCTGGAACAAAGAGCACACTTCCAGAATTACATTAGTGTCTGCTTTGTCAAGGTGATGAGATTATTGCATGTTTCAGATCTTAAAAAAAGTAGTACCCTAGCCCTTAGGAAGTCTATTTAAGATCATCTTCGATGTTTAGGTTTCTGGGTATCTGAGGAACAGTATAATTCCAGTTAATGCCAGTGCCTTGGTTTAGTATATATGTTTTAAATGACAATTGTATCACTATTCTAAGACATTAAATATCACAATACATATTACATCCTAGGCACATGGTTTATAAAGCTTAAATGTTCATAACATTCCGTTTCTTTGCTCCTAACAGGATGATTCAACCCTGGATGCAGTGGAAGACATACTGAAACAGTGAAATGATTATATGAAAATGGGATACAACTAATCCTGATAAAAATTATTCTCTTGCATAGCATGTCTGAGTCAAATGGGAATATACTTTTGATATAGGAATTTTTAAATGAAATGCATATTGAGGGAGGTGGGAAAGACAGCAGTCCTTTTGTGTTATATCCATAATTAAAAACATTTATGTTTTAATTTTTACAGTTTAGTGCAAACTTTCTTCCCCACATTGTTCAGTTAAAAAAAAGAAATGAAAGAAAAACGCTGCAGCAAACGAGCAATTCAAAACAAAAAGCATAAATAACAGAAAAAATATTTTAATAACCAATGAATGAGTGAATTAGCTCCAGTTAATGTATTAATCAATGCAGAACATAAAATAAAAGCATTCTGACTTTTATGTGGCCAAGAATATGACAAGATACACAATAAATCAGCAGGTCTGAATGATCACCGATTGTTCCATGACACAGTGGGTGCATCCCAAGCTTTAATGGATCGTTCCTTTATTCCATTTATTGTACATCCCTTAGCTTGTGACCCAGAACTCAATCAAAGCCTAAAATCTTGAAGACCTTCAGACTTAAATTTACACCACACTACACCTTTCACATTACCTTACCTTTTCTGTGTTACAATAATTAATGCACCTAGTTTATTTGCATGAGAGGTCATTTCAAAATAATCGCTAAGAACCGTTCTCTTGTGTCTTGTGGCATTGCCTTTTAATTGCATAACTTCAATAGAACTATAGGGTAGCCTTGGTTACGAAATGCAGTGCAGTCCCACCCACTTTTCAAGTCATCGTAAATATTGGAACGGACAGGCATTTCTTTTTCCCCAGTTGTTCTGTGTTAAACTGATCGTTTAAGGGATAAATACAAATTTAAATGATAAGCACTTTTTGAAATTTATATTTCTCTAAAGCTGTTTTCTCCAACCTGATCAAGATCTCAAGATAAATTTATCCTTTTATCCTTAGACATCTCGCGTATTTAAATAAAAGCTTTTAGTTTTTGATATTTAATACATTTCTAAAACATCATGTTTTTTTTGTCATTATAGATTATTGTGTAATGGCGAAGAGTAAATCCTATTCACTTTAAATTAGAAATGGTCTGAATACTCTCCAAGCCCACTATAGCAAATGTAGTAAAAGGTATGTACAGTAAATAAAGTTTCTAGAGAAACAGAAAGTTTTGGACAAATGTCCTTCCTTTATCTTAATCCAGCCTACACTTTCACTCTCACTGTGTAATTCTAGACACACTACTCAAACGACTGTAATCATTTAATATGTGACTAACGTGTAGATAATGATTGTTTGTGTCTAATTTCTCTCTCTCTCTCTCTCTCTCTCTATATATATATATATACATATATATATATATATATATATTACACTGTACATGTGCACACAATAAACAAACTTGATGGTGAACAGAGAATGAATTCATACATAGAAAGAGTAAAGAGTTTTGGGATCCACCCTTGTACCCCTTCCTGTACCCCTTTCCTTTCTTTTAGTTTTCTAGTCACTTCCTCAGAGGGTGAACCTAAGACGCAAGAAAAGACCAGTAATCTTTTTTTATTATGAGGTTTAATTTTTTTTTTCGGGGGACTTTTATGTGCACTCGGAAATAAGACCAGTTTAAGGGCCTTGTCCCAATTCTAATCCCTAAACCCTAAGGTCCGCCTTCAGGAGCGCACTTTGGTGACATAGTGACAGCATATAGACTTACAATGTGTGCGCGCTTTCGAGGTCCCAAATGATCGGATTGGGACACGAGCAGCGTGCCTGCTGTGTATCTGCGGCTGTCGGTTTCCAGCACAGCGCCCGCCGCCTCAGGTAGGGCTCATATGTGGGAAGATGGCGACGGATAAACACAAACATGAAGGCAGAGTGAAAATTGGACATTACATCCTCGGAGACACGTTAGGAGTGGGGACTTTCGGAAAAGTTAAAGGTAATTCCTGTTTGCACGTGGATTTTAATTTGCACAGCTCAGCTTGCTCAAACACTCACTGCGACCTTAAGCTAGTAAACTGGCTAACGAATTAGCAACGTAGCTAGGGCGTCTATTTCTAAGGTAGGTAGCATATTAAGTAGTTAGCTCATGTGGCTAACTGGTGGAAGAGTCAACATAGTTTTTTTTAAAGACACCTCAATTCGGCATGAGGCGTTTTTGGGAATTCTGTGCAAAACATACAAAGAAAAATGTTACTTAACTTCAAATAACTTGAATTGGCTTCAAGTTAAGCTGTTGCCTCGGTGCGGTTACAGCTAGTAAAGCTAACTAGCTCTCTAGCAGTGGACTCTGAAACAGTTGCTGTGGTCGGATCTGTGTTTGCTAACTGAACCGCTTTATCTGCGCTTGGTCAAGACTCGCAGATCAACACTGGTGTATGTTAAGGTGTCTTGGTTAACAGTGTTGCGAATGTGTTAGTTAATAGTTATTAATCTTTATGCACGTCAAGTGTAACGCAAGACTGGTTAATAAGTTAAGTTTCTAAACTGCAAACAGTAAGCTAATGAGTGTCCGACGTGCTAGTGAACGCCTCCGGTTTGTCCTGTTGCGCTAGTTAGCACAGCTTAACTAACTAACTAACTAGTCATAAATAATCCTGCAACACACTGGGACAAAATATATAGTTATCATGCTTGATTTTTTTTGAAGTGTTGTAGGCCTGAGGTCTGATTGAAGTTATAAGGAGCTGCGCAGAAAATCCTAAAACTACACATTTACTTGACATTAAAAGTGAACTCAAATATGCAATAAAATCATTTCTTTGTTGTTTTTCGTTGCTCGTGTAAATTTTAAAACCCGAACATTTGATCTCTTAGCGTCTTTCATTTCCTTCTTGATTTGGAAATTCTCTCTTTTTTACCTTGTTAAGAGGGTTTTCCCTGATGTTGTCACAGCATTTACGAAACGGGCTTTTAAAACGGGCAACTAACCTCATGTCAGCACACAGACTCTGGATCTTCATTTCACATAATCTGTTGTAACAAAGACCTTCAGATTCAGTGAAGCATCAGTAAACTGGGTCGTGTTTGTTAATGTTCCTTTTATATTCGAGATGAAAGCGTCTTTGTTTAAACCAGTGAGCCATTTATATTCATACACCGACCAGGCATAACATTATGCCTAATATTGTGTTGGTCCCCCTTTCGCTGCCAAAACACAATAAACTGTCATGCACTGTGTATTCTGACACCTTTCTATCAGAACCAGCATTAACTTCTTCAGCAGTTTGAGCTCGTCTGTTGGATCGGATCACACGGGTCAGCCTTCGCTCCTTACATGAGTCTTGTCCACCCATGACCCTGTCACCGGTTCACCACTGTTCCTTCCTTGGACCACTTTTGATAGATACTGACCACTGCAGACCGGGAACACCCCACAAGAGCTGCAGTTTTGGAGATGCTCTGATCCAGTGGTCTAGCCATCACAATTTGGTCCTCGTCAAACTCGCTCAAATCCTTACGCTTGTCCATTTTTCCTGCTTCTAACACATCAACTTTGAGGACAAAATGTTCAATTGCTGCCTAATATATCCCACCCACTAACAGGTGCCATGATGAGGAGATCATCAGTGTTATTCACTTCACCTGTCACTGCTCATAATGTTATGCCTGATCAGTGTAAATATCTGTAAAAGCATACTCTCACATGAATGAAGATGTCCTTCAGCAGGCTGTATTTTAGTTGCGCAGTTAAATTTTTTCTTGCAAAAAATACTGGATGGATGGTCATTTATTGGTTCTGTGTGTGTTTTTGTATGATGCAACTTCCTAAAAATAATGTCATTGTCTGAAAAGTATATTTGGTTTTAAAGTGATTTGTGCCCAGTGGCTGTGCTGTGGAACAGGTTGAGCAGACTGGAGGCTGTTTCCTCAAGTCACTGTGCTTGACTGACTTTGACTCTTTGTTCTTTCACCTTGACGTGTCTGTTTTTGACACCGCATTAGTACATGGAAGAAATTTTTTTTTAGGAAGGCTTTTTTTTTTTAGCCCCTTCCCTTTTAATAATACAGTAAACCTTTTATCACAGGGATTTTCCAATAGCCTATCAATGAAATAAGAGTTTTGTTAGTTGTGTTTCTTAAATTTTCATGTAATGCTAATCTACTGAATAGAATAGTGTTTCCGCTCTCTTACAAATGTATCTCAGGAATATTAGACTTAAAATAAGGTACCTTAGAAAAGATTTATGCTGCCTTTCAAGTGAGGCACTCATTCACTCTCCAGTGTAAATAAACACCCGCTACAGATATCCTGCTCTTTTATACAACCTTTTCCCCAAATAATGCAGTGGTAGTGAAAATGAATATAACCATCCATTACACCAGCATGGTGTGTGCTGAAAACAATGACATATTGTCTAACTGCTTATTATCCCATGCCCAGTTGTGAAGAAACTGCACTTCCTGTCTCCCGGCTGAATGTTAAAGATACCTTTTAGTTTTAGTTACTAAGGACTGAAAACACTCTTATTATTATTATTTATTTATTTATTTATTTATTTTTTGCATAAAAGACTCTTATTCTGGATAAAGGGGGTCTGAATGCATGTTTTTCAAATCAGTCCAGTGGGTCTTTGTCATTCCTCTGTGTAGCTTGTAAACATTGGAAGGAGAGGTCATTTCTCCAGGGCTATGATGCAACACAACAGTTCACAAGCCCTAAAGTTTGAATGCACAGCAGTGTGAGGTGAATCCAGGGTAATTAATACACGGAACATGGGCTGTAAGCTGTAAAATATCAGCTGCAAGGTATTTAGTCACACTGGGTTAGGTGTTTGACCATCCCAGGTGAGTGTTGAGGGGCATCAGGGTGTTGAGTAATTTGACTGCCTCAGAGGGAAAATGTGGCACGGGTCCTCCTGTACCTTCTGCCAGGAGAGCAAAGAATCTATAGGATGAATGAGACGGGTCATTCGCCATGCAGGTTGCTTTGTGGATGTGTCAGTTCTATGAGGTATCAATAGTAGGTAAAGAAACCCTGATGATCTTTTCAGCTGTTCTCACAGTCCGCTGCAGGGTCTTGTGGTCAGAGACTGCGCAGTTCCCATACCACATGGTGAGACAGCTGGCTAGGATGCTCTCTCTTGTCCCTCTATAGAGGATTGTGAGGATGGGAGGGGGAGTTTGGCTCTGTTCAGCCTCTGCAGTAAGTGGAGGCACTGACGGGCCTTCTTGGCTAGGCAGGTGCTATTGAGAGTCCTGGAGCTTTTGACTCTTGTCACCGATTGGAGATGACTCTTGTTCTGTTGATGTGCAGTGGTGACTGGTTTAAGAAGGCTTCATCAATTTTCTAGTTAATCAATTATACCTCATTTTTTGGCTAAAAAAAATCCATATGAAGCTTTAAGAACATGATTCACTACATGGATTCAAAATGATTGATGCACAGTATGCTGTTTCTCTCCAATCTGTTGCCACAAAGTTGGAAGCTCGCCATTTTATAGGATATCTTTTTATGCTGTGGATTTTCTTTTACTGAAACCAAAAGGCCCGAACATGTTCCAGCATGACGGTACCACTGTGCGCAAAGCAAGGGCCATACAGATGTTTGCCAAGTTTGGAGTGGAAGAACTTGCACAGAGCCTTGACCTCAACCCACTGAACACTTTTGGGATGAACTGGAATGCTGCCTGAACCCCAGGCCTCCTCGCCTGACCTCACTAATGCTTTTGTGGCTGAATGACTAAATCCACACAGCCACGCTCAGATCTAGTGGAAAGCCTTTTCAGTAGAGTTGAGGTTATTATAACCACAAAGCAGAGTACATCTGAAATGGAAAGTTCGACAAGCTCATGTGTGTGTGATGGTTTGGTGTCCACATACTTTTTTTTTTTTACATGTGCAATATAATTATTACTGTGGATAACTATTGTACATAAGTTAAATTAAACTCCAAGCTTATAGGAAACGCAATAGTGGGATTTGAAAGCATCTCTACCAAGTTTATGTTGGTGGGGGGAAAAAAAGCAATAAGTGCAGCAGGATGCAGAATCATTACAGAATAAAAAAGCTTGTTATAATGGATGTGAGATGAAGAATCTGTGGTGTGATGAACACTGACTTCAGAATGATGTGTCAGGATTGGGGCTTGTTGCCTCCACGTGATGTTCCTTGTTGAAGTTTTCACCTCTCATGGTTTGCATTATATGAATACATTTGTCTGGCATTTCTCATATTGTTTTATATGAAACATTCAGCAATCTCTTGTTTTTATTTGTAGTGGGCCAACATGAACTGACCAAGCACCAGGTAGCTGTGAAGATCCTGAACAGGCAGAAGATCCGCAGTCTGGATGTAGTGGGCAAGATTCGCCGTGAGATCCAGAACCTCAAGCTCTTCAGACACCCACACATAATTAAACTGTGAGTATCAGTGGCAGTTCTTTTCAATGCTCAGTAAAGGTTAGATAGGACACTGCTATTTTAAAAAGATCTGTCATCGTCCTGACCTTGTCTCTGTATTATATTCACATAAAAAAATAGCCAGATGGATTAACTAGGTGTACATCACCACACATGTGCAGTAGGCCAGGAAAAAAACATCATATTTCAGAGCTTCTCAGTATAAATCAAGCCTTGCCTCTAGTTAAAAGGATCACACTCTGACACTGTCTTCCTCACTTTCAGTCTCCACCTCTCACACACTCTCACTATCCTAACAGCCTCTGACTCACTTTGCTTAGTCACATTGTATTTCCTCTTTCACTGACTTCTTATTGCACCCAGACTTGCTCTGTGCTCTTTCAGGGTTTGGTACATGAAAAATAGGCTACATTAGGACTTGTTTTTGAACATGATCCAGTCCTCAATGTTTTAGAGAGGCTTTGTCATTATGAAAGAGTTCTGTTTATTGTGTCTGTGTATTGATTTTACAGATCCTCATAACTGAAGCATTTTTCTTAAAGATTTTCTAAATAGGCACAAAAGACAGATGTAATTACAGAAGACTGAGGAGGGGAAGGATTTGCTGTTAACCCTTGAATAGCACTGATTGTCTCATTACAGTGGTACATGTCGAGGGGAGGGATATATTAGGTGCAAGTGAAAAGTCCCTTCTTGAAGCAGAATCTGAGCGACTTTGACTCGGGTTAGATTGTGATTGCTGAACAACTGGGTCACAGAATCTTCAGCAGTATGGAAACAGTGGAGTGTTTCCAGTATACAGTGGTTAGTACTTGGGAAGAAATCAGTCAAGTTCTTTCTCTCTTGTAATTGCAGGTACCAGGTGATTTGCACACCGACCGACATATTTATGGTTATGGAATATGTGTCTGGGGGAGAGCTCTTTGACTACATTTGCAAAAATGGAAAGGTAAGACCCTCTCAGTTGTTAATGTACAATAGTATTTGTAGACACATGCACAGGTTGACCTTGTTGTGGTTCGTGAAGTGGATGGTCATGTGACTCAAATAACACTGCTGTTACACCAGTGCCACTATCTATGGTTTGGTCATAGCATTTGATACTTTTCTGCATTGGTCAGACCAAAAGTTACAAAAATTGCCTGGTAGAATTCACTGAACAAGAGAAGGAACATGCTAACCTAACTATATTAAGGTTAACCTTATCAAGGTGAACTTTGATCATTTGTGAACCTTGTTCTCGTGTGCCAGTAGAAAACAGGATGTTGGGCCTGTGGTCCCCTAGGTAGGTAATACATATAGAGCTTTTTTTTTTGTATAAATAAAACTGTTTGATGCATATCTTTAGAAAAGCTTTTCCTCTACAATATCGTTGTAACCATGCAAGGGGAAATCTATATTTGCATTTATATAGAAATAGTTGCTTAATGGTTCTGATGGTGATGATTTATTGTGTGGCGTGTGTGTATGTATATATATATATATATATATATATATATATATATATATATATATATATATATATATATATATATATATATATATATATATATATATATATATATATAATCCATGAATAGTCAAAGGGAGACATTGCTAGCTCATTTCAGTGCTGTTTAATACAGTAGGAGAAAAGATTTCAAGGATCTCAAACGTGAGCGGCCAGATTTCACCATTACCTCCTAAAAACAGAAGAGCAATGTTGAACAAAGTTGAAATCCAGTGTAGAAGGTGGTGGCAGTGCAGCTATACAATGCATTTGTGCTAGTTACTGATCTATGAAATGTCAACCCAATGGTGTTGACGGTGGTGTTATGTTAATATTTGAAGCTTTAGAACCTGATCTGTTTAAACAGAGTGTAGGAGGTGAGAGCGCTGGAGAGGCTCAACTAAATTGAAAATAGATAAATAAAAAAAAAAAGAAAAAGTTGTTTAATGTGAAATGACCAACTTTTATTATGAAGTAAATCTTGGATGCTACTGAAAATCATGTTAATTTTGATCATTAATATGGAAGCAGTTCAGGATGGATTTGAAATGATTTTTTCCCATTTAGAATTTATCCTGTAATGTTTTTGGCTAACTAGGTACACTTTGTTAAACAGAACTTCCATTCAGTGAATGGAAGCAAACCTACGCAACTACTCATAACACTGAATATGCTTCACAGCAGTTATGATTATGTAATAATAATTTCATTCCTTTGAAAAAACTGAATGTTGTGTTCTACCCACCAGCTCGATGAGAAGGAGAGCCGACGTCTGTTCCAGCAGATAATTTCAGCAGTGGACTACTGCCACAGACACATGGTGGTACACCGAGACCTCAAGCCGGAGAATGTCCTCTTAGACGCTCACATGAACGCTAAAATCGCTGACTTCGGTTAGAAACCTCGAACAAGATTTTTTTATGGATATTAAATTATGTCTGATATTTACGTTGAATTTTCTTCCCATTTACTCTTTTATGTATTAAACCTGATCATACCCTCAACGGGTCATTTGTGCAGGATTATCAAATATGATGTCGGATGGGGAATTCTTGCGGACCAGTTGTGGCTCCCCTAATTATGCAGCTCCTGAAGTCATCTCGGGGAGGTATATTTATTTTCTATTTTTTTTATTTTTTTTGTTCCTTAACTATTTGCTTCATTCCATTAGTTTATTTTAAAGTGAAAGAAAACACACAATTTAAAGACTGTCAGAAATTACATAGAAATGTATACAAAACATATAAATACTTTTATTTTGCAGAAAATACCACTGTGTGAAAATGTGAACTTTTCTATTTGAAAGCAAATTAATCCAAAGCAGCATGATATTGACAGTTTCATGAAGCTAGTTATATTCCCCTATCCTTTCACTTGTCAGGTTAATGGCATGGGTGTGAGAAATTAAACTACCAAACTACCGACAGGGTTTTTTTTTTCCTCAGTTGTTTTCCACTACAGTAATAAAATAAAATAGGTGATGCTTCACAGACCCCAGTTTGAGAACCATGGCTAAATGGTTAGCAGACATTTCACTTGTTTTAATTGAAAAAATGTAGAAATCCTGGACATACAAGAAGGTCATTTTCATTAAAAAAAAACTAAATGGAATTTCTTTTGTTAATTGTGGTACAGATCAGTCAATTTCAGTCACTTTATAGTTTTCATTGGGATGGACATATATATTTATAATTTTTATTCTATAATTTTTTTTAATCAGCAGTAAAATATTTCACTACAGAAGGCTATATGCTTTGTGGTTTCTTTACTTTTGCTTACATCATTTTAGCATCGTTATATGACTAGCAGTGTTGACCCTTCTTTACTTTTCTTCTTCCCCTTATTGTTTTTAGGTCTGTTATATCTATTCGGTTGTATGTGGCTGATGTGTATATATATGCATGTGTTTGTGCTCAGGCTGTATGCAGGACCTGAGGTGGATATCTGGAGCAGTGGAGTGATCCTGTATGCTCTGCTGTGCGGGACGCTGCCCTTCGATGATGACCATGTGCCAACGCTTTTCAAGAAGATCTGTGATGGCATCTTCTTCACCCCACAGTACTTGAATCCTTCAGTTATCAGCCTTCTCAAACACATGCTGCAGGTGGACCCCATGAAGAGAGCCACCATTAAAGAGATCCGGTGAGAGCTCCCTCTTTTTCATACACACACACCCACGTATAAGTATATTCATATAAACAAAAAGCTTGTTTTGTGCATATAGGCAAATCGGACATGTTCTTAAAAGCTCTGCACTTGCTTATAGATGAGAAGCTGAACATGATGTAGTATCTTGATTCAATGGTTCATCTAGTTTACTATATGGTTTATAGAAAAATAGATTGGGAAGCCTCTAGTTGAGGATCCTGCAGGTTCTCTTCTTAAAGGTTTACATACCATACTGTTCAACGTCATAAGCACTGTTTTAGCACAATTAAATTTGAAAAACATTTATTTAATATTTATTTTAAATAAACTTAGTCAAAAATGATTTATATTTCCAAACATCAATTTTTCTAACAAAAAAAGTTACAAAAAATGTTTGTATAGGTGAGTACATTTTTCAGAGACAAAACATTACAGTTAAGGTGTAATTTAGGAGGTCAGTGAACTGTCCAGAACTGTGGCAGGTTCTCCAATAGGCTTAGCAATATTTACCATTTAAGTTCCTTAAGACTACACAACTTGTAACTGAGACTTCTTGAATGTATGGTAATGTAATATTTTCCTTATGTGTGTAACCTGAGGCCAAACAAACTGCAGAGCAATGGATTCAGCTATGTTCTGTATTTACATTACTAACAAAGTGCAGGTGTGTATCAGAGATATCTAATAACCTGACCATTATGTGTAGCTACCAAGTAGGTGTACCTGGAGTGGCCATGTGTATAAATTATTATAATATTCCATTCTTACATTTTGAATTCTTACACTTTTGGGGGCATCCCTTTCTTGTCTTTCTCTTTTCTTGTTCTTAGGGAGGACGAGTGGTTTAAACAGGACCTACCCAAGTATCTGTTTCCAGAAGATGCTTCTTACAGTACCACCATGATTGACGAGGAAGCACTGAAGGAAGTGTGTGAGAAGTTCGAGTGCACAGAGGAGGAGGTGCTCAACTGCCTTTACAGGTGTGTGTGTGTGTGTGTGTGTGTGTGTATAGCATAGAGACTGGATAAGTTGGTAAATAATTGGAAATATACACTAATGGAGCAATTTATTAGGAACACTATACTAATACTGAACAGGGCCTCCCAGCCTCAGTTCTTCATAACATGGACTCCACAGAATTCTGACCCATGCTGACCTGTTAATTCCAGATCAGCAATTATAGCAATACTCAGATCTGTTTGAGACCAACAGTCATGAGACTGGTGAACATAAACCAAAGCTATCATGGCCTATAACTGCATGATTTTATGCATTACAATTCTACTACAGGACAGGCTGATTTAAATAATTGCATGAATGATTAGATGTTTAGGTGTTCCTACTAAGTGCTAGATGAGTGTATATTACACAAGTAAAAATATAGATTGGCAGCTGAGTAGATTTATCTCACTGTCCTTCTTCATTCCTATTTAAATTTTGACTCTTATTTTCTCTATAGTCGGAAAAACCAGGACCCTCTTGCGGTTGCATACCATCTGATCATAGATAACCGGCGCATTATGAGTGAAGCCAAAGACTTCTACCTGGCCACAAGTCCCCCGGACTCCTTCCTTGATGATTTGCCTGCTCACCACTTTGCCAAGCCTCACCCAGAGCGAGTGCCCTTCCTGGTGGCTGAAACTCAACCACCGCGACCCCGTCACACTCTGGATGAACTCAACCCCCAAAAGTCCAAGCACCTGGGTGTTCGCCGTGCTAAGTGGCACTTAGGCATTCGTAGCCAGAGCAGGCCTAATGATATCATGAGTGAAGTCTGCCGAGCCATGAAGCAGCTTGACTATGAGTGGAAGGTAAGGTGGAAGTAGGGGCCTGGGGGGTGGAGTAGAACAACCTGAGATTGTAAAAGGAAGGGTAGGAAGGTAAAAGTTGTTTCAAGGGTTTTTGTAGATTATTTATCCCTAATGGTCAACCACAGAAGAGTGATAAATGCGATTAGCTAATGTTTCACAGGGTTTTTTTGCCTTATATAAACAAATCCATTTATTGCAGCTTACCTTACAATTACATATACTTTTTCATAGCACTGCTTTAGGTTTTGTCTTTTTTGTGGACTGGACTATAAATTGAGAATCATATTGAAATTTGAGAATTATATTAAAGATTACTGAAAGTCAAACAACATGATCTAATCATTTTTTGGATGCCCAGGAAATTTGTTTGCAAGGTTTTATTTTAGTAGAACTATTCGATGTTTGATTTTTGTATTGGCTGATGAATGAATTTTTAAAATGGTCTGCTATTTCTGATCCAGGTGTTCACATTAGTTTTCAGTGCTTCTTTTAGCACCATGTGGTGTCACAATATCAAGGGTGACAGTATTAACTGCTGTTTTACTTGCAAGCATGCTTGACGAAACGGAACAAAAAAATGCTCAGAATGAACTTTTAATGCGTTGTATGACTCAAGGTCTTCACATGTTCCTCCATACAACTAAGCTTTTAAAATATTCACTCACTGTCCACTTTAAGAGGAACATCTGTGCACCATGATGGCCTCAGATTCATGTTCATGGCTGACAGGAGTGAAACCTGATGAGATGCTACTGTAAAGAGTGCTTATTTGAGTTAAAATAGACTTCCTGTCCTCTCAGGCCAGTCTGGTGATTCTCCTCTGATCTCCATTATCAGCTTTTCAGACTGCAGCCCCTCCGCTCACAGGATGTTTTTTTGGTTTTTCCTCACATTATTATGTCTATACTCTAGAGACTACTCTGTGTGTGTGGGATATTAGCAGTTTCTGAAATATCAAACAAGGCCATCTGACACCAACAAATTGTCACGTCACAGTTAAAGTCGCAGAGATCACATATTTTTCACATTTCATGTGAACAATAACCAGAAACTCTTTACCTGTGTCTGCATAATTGTATGTATTGTGCTGCTGTCACACGATTGAATTATTGAATAACTATAAATGAGCAGGTAAACAGGTATTCCTAATAAAGTGCTAGTTGTGTGTGTATTATATATACGAAATACCACACAACAGTGATGAATCTTCATTGTTTTGTTTTTGTTTGTTTTTTATTAACGTAATTGCAGTACTCTTATATAAATACTTGCATGAGTAATTGGATTATTTTGTGTGGTTCCAGGTCGTTAATCCTTATTATCTACGCGTGCGGAGGAAGAATCCAGTTACAGGCCTCCAAACTAAGATGAGCCTGCAGCTTTACCAAGTGGACAGTAGGACCTATCTACTGGACTTCAGGAGCATAGATGGTAATGCAAGCACCTCTAGAAAAAAAAAATCATTTTAGAATTATTGCCTTTATGAAGCTGTCTTTTTGTTTATTTTGAAGTATTCAAGGAAGGTTTCTATTTTGTGTAGAGAAAAAAAGTTTGTATGATGTAGACGATGGTAATGTAATTTTGCACATTGACAGGTTTTTTTTTTTTTTTTCATTTGACTAACAGAGCAATGTAGGAAAAACAGGGCAAATAATTATCTCCAAATGTAAGATTTAAGACATTTAAAATTGGTACAGTGTAACTTAATCAGTTGTTTCATTTCTGTATCATGGTCTGTGGATGTTAACTTTGGAGATAAGTCAGATAGAAGACAAAGAAATTCACTTGTCACCCTATTGTTGTATAATGGAAATATCTGGTAAGGTAAACCAAATTAAACAGGGAGTTAAATGGTGATATTTTGATGGCAGTGTGTCAAACAGAATGTAGTTAGTAAAGTTTTATGGTTTTACTCTTGTCTTTTAACCACCTTTTTTTTTATTTTTATTTTTATAAATAGATGATATTTTGGAGACAAAGTCGGGTACTGCTACGCCGCATCGCTCCGGCTCGGTTGGCAACTACCGAACTACTCTAAAGAACGATAAGAGTGAGAGGAACGGATCAGAGGAGGTGATAAAGGGTGAAGGCTCAGCCCCCTCCACACCCCCAGTAGGTGGGGCTAAGCAGGCAGAGGGCTCTCTTGCGTCTTCGCTGACCTCCTCAGTTGATTCGGCAGGAGGAGAGACATACCCGCGGCCCGGCAGTCACACCATTGAATTCTTTGAAATGTGTGCTAACCTCATCAAGCTGCTGGCACGATAACTTGCCGTTGCTCTCACGCCTTTTTTTCCCCCCACTTTCCCCTGTCTTTCTGCTTCTCTTGCTTCTTGGACTTCCTACCTTTTCTTTCCATCTCCAGCAATTCCTTTCTCTCTCTCTCTCTCTCTCTCCCCCCCCCTCTCTCTGTGCTTGTCTTCTTCTCTTCTTGCTCGCTCTTTCTTTCTTTCTAAGTGTCTTTAGAGCAATAAGCATGCAAGCAGGCGTCTCACGGCTCCATGAATCCCACACGCACAACCAAGCCGATTGGTCTGTGGTACTGCTACAGTCCGTTTTTGATGGTGAATGAGGAGATGACAGTAGAGCTGAGCCTCTTGAGAAAGGGAAAGCATGTTTTTCATGCCACAGACAAGAAGTCCAAAAGATTGTCTAGCCACTTTATAATAACTATAGAATATTCTTTTAGAGCTGGTTTTACAATTGTTTATTGATGGGCTTGTTGGCCCGCGGTGGAAGTGTTGGAAATGTGTGCACGATGATTTGTTATACACTGAGCTAGCTGTACTGTATATAACGGCACCACAAAGAGAGAGCGAATGAGGCAGAATGCACTTTTGCACAGGTTTTTCTTCACATGCTTCTGCTGGCCAATGTTATAAAAGAAGCAAGTAATTCCACAAAGGGGCCATCTTAATGAATGAACATTTAACGGGCCAACTTTGATCAAGTGGATAGTGGGTTATGCAGAGGGGTTTAGTTAATGAGTGGGCCGATTTAACTTGTTCGTTCTAAGGAAGTGCAATGACCCTTCCTCTAACCATTTTCATAGATAAGAAACGTTTTTTTTTTTTTTTTTTGATGTAAACTTGATTGATTTTTAAGACTTAAGTTCTGATTTTATTTCACGTCATATTAGACTTCTTTGCATTGCTCACATTTTAGACATAGATAGAAGTATATACATAATAAAATGGCATTTGGATATATATTTATCAGTGCTTTATGGGATGGTATTTTATATTGAAATAATGGACTGAAAATTCCTTTGGTGGTTGTTGATTCATGATGTTTTGTGATGTTTTATTCCATACACTGCTTCATCCATTTTGAAAACTTTTAGTTATAGATCTTTTACAAAAAAAAAAAATATATATATATATATAATCAGCTGGAAAAATAATTACATATGAAATCGACTGAATTCACCTTGCGTTATTATACTTTCAACAAAGGACCCCCCCCAGAAATTAAAAAGGAAATAGACTGAAACATGTGCTTTGAGGAATAGAATGGACTTCTGACTTTGCTTTAAATTGCTTCGTTAAAAGTATTAGTACAGAACTGAAACCCAGGCGAGCCATTTCAGTCACATCCATCAACAAGAAACTCGGAGGGAAAAGCTGGAAATGATAGCCCGGTGTGCTTACACCCCAGAATTAGTCAATTGCTGGTGGGAGGTCCATGTTGACCCTTAGTACTTATACAATGCCAGAACAAAAGTATCTTTGCAAAATGTTTCATGCAAAATATACTGCATTAACTGATTCAACCGTAACTGACTAGCATAAACAGCTATGGTCCGTATTTATTTGTATGTAACAGTGCAAATATAGAGTTTGGTGTTTGAAGATTGGAGAAAGCACATTTCGTGTGTCTGTCCTTGCTGAAGTGACCTAATGAGTAAATAAAATCTATTTAAAAATTGTACATATAGTTTTGGGCCTATAGATTTTAAAAAATTGAGTATTTTCTTGTGTCTGATCATTACACTTATTTTACAACATCTAGTAATTCATATAAGCTATACAGTCAGAACAGTATCTTTTTAAAATAGAACACCATAAAAAAAGTGGTGTTTATCATTGCAGGTTTTGGGGCGATCTGTGATACCTCATTTCAGATATTCATCATTTGTAAAGCAGTAACAATGCAGTATGGACCACCGTATTTCCCCAGCATTAGGAATATAAATAGGAGTGTAAAATATACTAAACTCTGATATACCATCCATAACCACACATATATAAAGTATTCATATTTAAATTTTTTGAAAGTAGGGCACAATTTCAGGGTCTTTCCTGTTCCTGTCTCAACGGTCTAATTAAACATGTATTAAGTTGTCACAATCAGTTGTGCAAAAGGATGTTTCACCTTAAAATAATCTGTCATAGAATATTGTCTAGCTTTAATAGACACACATCTGTTCCAATGGATTTTTATTTCAGCAGTGACATGAAAATGCCTCATGGTGGTTACACCCTGAATATTTGTGCTGAGATGTCACTATAATATCAGTAATATCGAATTCATTGTCCCAAACCTTAAAAAAAGCTGCATGATCTCAAACACGTGACAGTATGTCCACTGATGACTTGTCCTTATAATTCCTTTTTTTTTAATATATTTTTTTAACATGTATTTTTAGTAGATTTTTTTTGAAGTTATATTTCCATTTTTATTTCAATGATTGCACTGAAAATCAGTCATGAAAAATCACACCAGACCATGATCTGCAGCTATCTAAA
The DNA here is from genome assembly GCF_019097595.1 of Hemibagrus wyckioides. Lineage (NCBI taxonomy): Eukaryota > Metazoa > Chordata > Actinopteri > Siluriformes > Bagridae > Hemibagrus > Hemibagrus wyckioides. The sequence goes on along the minus strand of NC_080737.1, from coordinate 11,374,654 downwards.
AAACATTTTGGAACATCCTAAACAATTCATCTTTGTTTTTGAATAAAAGGGAAACTCGTACTGTCAGATTGGGGTCTGTGTGATTGCTGATGTAGCAGATTTTTCCACATGCTGTGTTTACTGTCTACTGCGGTACTCAGGTGGGGAACATCTGGCGGCTTTGTCTTAACTGCTTCAAAGACACTGTTAAAAAAGAAAAATAATGATAAGATGTTTGTGGAATGTGAGGTTGGCCAGTGACAAATTCCTGATTGTGTTTAAAGGACATTTTCCATTTAATTACTTAATAAAGTCCGAAATGGCATAAACTGCTTTTGTTATTGTATTAATGCTTCCAAAGATTTGTAAAAAAGTTGCCAAAATTTTAAGAAATAAAAAAAATGTAGCAGTATAAACTTGAGATATGATTGATTCAACAATGTCAGTTATTGTGTGTTATTAATTTGATCAATTTATTTATATATTACATTTAGGGTGTGGAAATTTAGGGAAGCTGTCGAAGGTATTTGAATATAAATTTTGTATATTTGAATTAACGCATTTCACATTTATTGTAAATACAAATTAACTAAATATAATTACCAAATTATATTTCAAATTTCAGAAATACAAATGTTATGTACATTAGGGCAATGGGGAAAAGTAAATGCTTTTGAGGGTGATCGAACTCTAGCTAGTTTTCGTTCAAACCAAGCAGAAGAGTCTATTGAAAGCCAAGTTCCCCCGAGTCAGCAAAGTGGAATCAGACATGGCTTCTGTTTGATTAAGGGCCTTGCTCAAGGGCCCAGCAGGGGCAGTTTGGTGATCCTGGTATTCTAACTCACAACCTTCCAATCAGTCATCCAACGCCTTGAGCGCTGAACTACCACATCCTCTAGCCCTTTCTGGGTAAGATCTGGTCTACTCAGGAAAAAGTGATGTAAAGCACCACATGTCCAGTGTAACTATTTAGTAATGCCCTGTTTTGTTAGGCTTTGCTAATCTAAACTGACCGGCAATCATACAGCTAACTGATGAAAGGCATCGAGTGGGTATTAAGCACAGTTCGTTATATACTCCAAACAGTCTCTAATTCAGCCCAAGAGGGTGACATCGCCATACAGATATATGTGTTGAATATTTAGACTGGACCTAGTGTATACTAAGCATCAAATTCTTGACATCATTGTAGAGTACTATCTATACCGATCAGGCATAACATTATGATCACTGACAGGTGAAGTGAATAACACTGATGATCTCCTCATCATGGCACCTGTTAGTGGGTGGGATATATTAGGCAGCAAGTGAACATTTTGTCCTCAAAGTTGATGTGTTAGAAGCAGGAAAAATGGGCAAGCGTAAGGATTTGAGCGAGTTTGACGAGGACCAAATTGTGATGGCTAGATGACTGGATCAGAGCATCTCCAAAACTGCAGCTCTTGTGGGGGGGTTCCCGGTCTGCGGTGGTCAGTATCTATCAAAAGTGGTCCAAGGAAGGAACAGTGGTGAACCGGCAACAGGGTCATGGGTGGTCATAATGTTATGGCTGATCAGTGTATAGGAGAAGAACATTAAGGCTTCAGGTGCACTTGTCATTCTGATTAATCTTAGGTTTTATTACATTGTATTATATCATATTACACAGATCATGCATAACATTATGACCACCTGCCTAATATTGTGTTAGCCCCCCTTTTGCTGCCAAAACAGCCCTGACCCATCAAGGCACGGACTCCACTAGATCCCTGAAGGTGTGTTGTGGTATCTGGCACCAAGATGTTAACAGCAGACCCATGGGCCCCACCTTGCTTACACGTCTGAAAGGATATTTACAGGACCTACAGGACTGACCATTGCAGACCTGGAACATATCACATCACATCACATCACATCAGCTGTTCACTGTCACTGCACTAGCCCCTAAAAGTGATTCTGGATCCGACCAGAATGTAATCCAAACATACGAAATTTATATTAAAATACTTTTGTCAGTTTCCAAGCATCATTTCACTTTCTACCCAGAATAATTACACACCTTTTCCCACTGAAAGCACGGTGCGAGACCTAGTACCTGTGCGTCATGACGTAACCGCAATGTCTTCACACATGCGCGCGCACACACACATTCACAATGAACGCGCACTAAATAGCACTGTGAGTTGGGGCACTGACGCGCTCGTTAAGTTCTCTGGTGGTTTTATGGAAGAACTTCTTGAACAGGGTGGAAAAGGTATGAGGTTTTGTCTCCCTACTGGATCAAATCCAGTCAATCAAATTTGTAATATTTAGGAATAATCTTTTCTGAATTTTTATAGTGAAATCTAATGAACCAAACAAAATGAGCAGGAATACTGGATGCTTGACCACAGTCCTGTTGGTAAGTTTTACATGAAGAGTGTGTGTGTGTGTGTGTCTCAATTCCTTTAGCTCTTTTAAAAATAAGGAAGAGCTATCTATATGTATTACTGTTTCCAAGTTTTTTTAGTTGAAATAGAGCTCATTTATATTATGAGAGTATAAGAGTTGTATAAGAGTATAAGATTGCAGAGAAAAACATGACTATAAGGGTTACATACCTATCATTTGGCATGTCCCTATGTGAAGGTCATCATAAAAGGCTTCAATTTCAGTGGTAGATCAGGGGTTAAAGATGTTGGACTATTGATCTGAAGGTCAACTGACCCTCAACTCCTATGCTGTAAAAGAATCATATAAGTTTAACTGCTTTGGAAAAGGGCATCTGCCAAATGCCATTAATGTCAAATTTTCAGTGAAATAAGACAAGCAAGAAGACTCCTGTATTCTTTGAGTATACAAAATCATAATGTATTGTTACAGGAACACTGATCAAGTCAGATTTAGGGACTTGTGTGTGTGTGTGTGTGTTGGGGGGGGGATTTGTTGGCTGGAGTGTTGACTCTTCCTATGCTTAGACATTCAGCTGACTCAATGCTAGTTACAAAGATGGTCTCTGGTTTCCGTTATTTCTGCAGTGACAGCGGAGCGGGATGGTGTGTGTGTGTGTGTTGGGGCTAGGGTGGGGTATGTGCCTCCTTCATCTAAAAACACTGACTTTGTATTGTATTGTATTGACTTTGAATTTGTATAGCATCTGTAAATTCTCTGTAGCCACTGTAGCCCAGCCACACCCCCACCTTCCCTTCTTTAAAATCTAATTCCATGCTCATTGTGTATATACAGTAAACCTTCATGCACCATGGACAAACAATGGTTATGTAAAACACACACAAGAATTTAAACTTATTTTCTGAAACACTTGTGCTTGTGGAAATACGATGGATAACCTAAAATATTTTAAAATGAACACACTGCAAGAAATTGTTATCCTAATAAAATAAACTATAACCCTATAAAATAAACTTAAAAAAAAAAAAAGCTCTCTTGAAACTCTATTGCATTTAGCTAAATATGAGGTTGCATACAGTTTTTGTTTTCTCCACTGGGGGTACTTGTGAAGATTGTTGGCATCCTTCTCAGAAGCAGAATATTTTAGCACAGAACTAATATCCTATGCAAGAAAAAAAAGAGCTCTTTGTTGATTTAAGTTCAGAATTCAGCATGGTTATTCCCAGTGTACTGGTGTCTACAGTCTAGGCCTAAGCATAGCCATCTGTAGTTGGACTCTTGCCTTTTTAACCAGCTGTCCTCAGTTAAGAAAGCACACATCCTCCACTCTCACCCTGAATAAAAAACTAACTAACACCAAGTTCGCAGATGGCATAACAGTCATTGGTCTGACAGCCTGGTAAGCCATCATCAGTCTTATCCTCAGCACCAGGAAGACAAAGGAGACTGTAGTAAGACTTCAGGAAGAAAAGAAGAGCTGGCCTTAGGTTCACACAGACCTATGCTATCACAACAATAACTAGGTGAGTGAGACTATCCCAGGATCTTGTGAACTTCAATGTATCAATGTAAAGTGGAGAATGGACTGACATACTGCATTACAGCATGGTATTCCAGCTGCACAAAAGAAGACAAGAAGGCTCTGCAGCGGGTCAGCAGGATGGCTCAAAACATCATTAGCATACAGTTATAGGATGTAGAGGACATTTATATGTCCAGATGTCAGAATGGGGTCTCAAAATGATCATGGACACCACCCACACTACAGACCACTTCATCAAGCTGGTTTTGAGAGCATATTTCTTTCCCCTGTCAGTCATAGCAACACCAGACCATCATGGGTGTCATGTTGTCCTGAGGAAGGCATATAGCACTTTCTGGCACTATGACAACATTGGCAGCAGTTTGAAAAGATGTGGCTGGATGGCTTTACATGTCTCAGAGGAAGCACATGTCATCCTTCACCCTCCCTGGAAGGTAGATTTTGTATGACTGTAAACCTAGAAATCCCGTTACAATGCTATTACCAGTTTTTTCCAGTAGGAGGCAGCAATGGAGTAGGTATCATTTAATAAATCAGAAACGCAACAGCTGCAGTTCATCAGTGGTTAACCTTACTGTGGAGGCTATTTATAACACAAACAAGTCTTTTTCTATGATTAAATTTGTGTTTGCAATGCGACTCTTATGATAATGCTTCATGTAATACTAACAGATGACATGTCCTGGGCTCAGTAACTAAATAATGTCCAAAACCTGCCCAAATGGAACAGGTAAGGAAGTTAACACACTTCTCATGCTGGGTGAAAACCAGAAAAGAAGAATGGCAATGTGTTAAAAACATTCTATAAAAATTACAGAATGTTTGTTTTGGTTCCATTGCTTTTGAAATGATCCCATGATTACAAGGAAAAAAGATACATGACTCAGGAGAGAAAAATTCTCTTAAACTATGATGTTTCTAAGCTGCACACAAACAACTCTTCATCTGCACAATGCTGTTTATATTGCAAATGTAGTCTTATAGTTTTAATGCAAGGTTAGGTTATCGAATAAGCTCTGGTCAATAAGTTACTGAGATTCTGGAGTGGAAAACATACTCTGGGCAGGAAATGCTGGATCGTATTCCTTTCTCCTTTGGCTGTCCCTTCCTTGGCATCTGCTGTGCAATTTCTTTCTCCAGCAGCAGGGATCAGTATTGTGGAGCTTGCTGTGGCTTAGGGTAGGTCCTGGGTGTGGCAGTGTGGTGCCAGTGGAATAACTTTATTATGCCAGTCTAAAGTCCGGTGACAAATTGTTCCTGTACCGCTCTTTCAACCACTATCTCTGGCTTCTTGGGGTCAGGCCATAGCCATCAAATGCAAGAACCAGGACCTTCTTTGTGACAGAGAATGGCTTTCCTCCAAAGGCAGCTCTGCCAGCTCTGTCTTTCAACCCAACCCACTCCACTGGCTGTGGCTATAGGCCACCAGTTGATCTTGAGAACTTTGTATGTATCCCTTTCACGTTTCTTCAGGCCAAGGAGATCATGATGATGCTGCACTTGAAGGTTGATCTGTGACTGGATAATGGGGGCTTCATTTTTCCAGGAGCTTCTGGAGCATTGGCAGAGTATTCTGTCTGAGGAACACAGCAGGCCCAACAGGAGCTTGAAATCTGCTTATCTTTGGCTCATGTTGGTTTCAGATTGGCCAAGACTATATATGCATTTACTTCTGCTCATCACCGTTGTTATTATTATGTAGCTGCAAGTAACATTTTCCAAATTTGTCCATTTTGTTTCAGAATAGACCTTTAATTAGGCATTTAACATACTGTTCAGACAGTTTAGTCGGCTTTTTTTTGTGGCATATCAGTGGTTTATATTTTATGACCCTCTTGTGCGCATTCTTAATTTTAGTTTCGGTACTTAATAATTAAACTTAAATTTTAATAAAGATTCTAATAAAAATAATAATTATATTTTAAAATAATTTTATATTATTAATAAGTAATCATTTAATAATACAAATTATAAAATATATTTCAGTCAAGTTCTTCTCTTTCCTAAGCATGAACTAGCGATGCAGTGGCACACAGATAATCAAGAAACAACCAAAAAAGTCCAGTTTTCTTTGGGAATTTCAAAAATGGTTGACCACACATCAAAACGTGTTTCCAGTGCAATATACTGCACACTGTATAGGCAGAAATTCTTTCAAGTGAAAGATTCAAGAGCTTTATTTATTTATTATGTCCATTGTGTAGCAGTATATAGGGAAAAAAGGAAATAAAATACGCAAGACACATGAGACAGGTATTGAAAAAACAAATAATCATAAAAAGAGTAAGAAGTAAATAATCAGTATATGAAATAGACTCTGAAAAACAACATCAGCTATGACTTGCAGACAAAAGGGACATATGCCTAAGTAAGGTAAATAAATTTGCATAAAAGCTAACAGTCTTTAATATCATAGCCATTGTCCTAACTATAGGATGAAAAATTTAAAGCTGCAGAAATCGATTTAGTCTCTGTGTTGAAATTTGAGATGGAGATTTTGTCCTTCCTTTTCAGTTTAGTTATTTATTTAGAGATGATGAAAGAGACAGAAGGAGTGGAATAGGTGGTTAGAGGAGGAGAGCAATATTGTATGAGGGAGGAGAGTATAAGAACCTAGAGAAATGAAGGGTGAAAGTAGAGACCTAGAGAGCAGTCAATGGTTTAAGAAAATCTAAGAAGAGTGCACTAATTGACTACATTTTTTGCCAGGTGAGCAAAACCTCTTTATTATTTATACATGATCAGCTACAATTCTGTATATTTATTATTTGCTGGAGAAGTTTGTAAAATGATTTTAAAAAAGAGTAAATAAAGTTTTAGATATGGGCAATAGAAATAAATCAAAGTTTGCTGGCGTTTTTCTATTTACAGTATTCTCTTTGTATCCCAAATCCCAAAATGTACAGTGCCTCCAGAAAGTATTCACCCTCTAGTGATTATTTCTATTTTTGTTGTTGCAACATTACATTGAAATACATTAGAATGGATTTTTTTTCTGTCCCTCCTGCTGGAAAGCAAGCCCAGAGGATTTTGCTACCACCATTGTCCTTGGTGGTGGGAATGGTGTTACCTGGGGGTCTGTGCCAAAAATAACAGTTTGCTTTTAGACAAAATGGCAAAAATCTTTTTCCAAAAGCTCTCAGTTTTTGTAACATGCCTTTTATCAAACCCCAGGCATGTCTGTATATTAGCCTGTGTTAGCAGTGGAGCTGTAAAGAGCTGATGCTGATATTGTTGATATTTACAGGTATTTTCCTATTTCAGTTAATTATTTCAATTATTTTGATAATTGTGCTGCTGCCACGTGATTAGATAATTGCATAAAGGAACAGGTGGACAGGTGTTCCTATTAAAGTGGACAGAGACTGTATGTGGATATCAGTAACAATGATACTGTGGTATGTAGTGCACAAATATGGCCTAGGTGGGGAATTAACTTTGCAAGAAGTGAACAGTAGAGATGATCTTTAGATGGAAACTAATCTAAAATATTAAGCTGTATATCAATATTATTAGTTGAACTCATGACTATATGATGACCCCTTTTCTTTTCCATTGTTGTACAGATGGTGCTGAAACCTCCCAGAATTTGTCCATTTGCTTTAGTGCACCAAACACCAATCACCTCGAAGTAGATTTTAAATTCGTGGACGGCCTCAAATATATTAGCATCATTCGGCGGCTGGGTTTTAACAGACGGCCCAGGGCCAAACCAGTCTCTGAACCACAAAGTGGGATTCACCCTCTGCACTGGGCCTCCTCTGGGTCATCTGTAAGCAGCAATGAAACTAGGAATTCTTCTATCACCTCCTCTTCCTCCTCATCTTCTGTTAACAGAAGAAAGCCTCCACTTCCTCCCTCCCATTCCTCATCGAAATCTACTTCTGAACGTTCTGAGCATAATGAAGCCCTACAGGTTTGCCAGAGTAGCTCAGATGGGAAGGATCCCCTAGTGACACGCCAATCCACTACTTCTAAACCAAATCCTTCAGTGGAAAGGACCTTGGTAGAGACACGAAAGCGTTTAGAGCAAGAGAAGGGTTCTTCTCAAACAATGACCCCAGAGGTATACCCACGGCGTAGACTGGCTAGTTTTGCTGGCTTAGGCTCAAGTAATATTCTGTCACCTCATACCAGCTGGAATACTCTTAACCACACTCAGTCCCAGGAAAACCATAAAGGGTCTAAACTAACAGCTTCTGATCAGGCTTCCTCAGGAAGCAGCTCTTTGAGAACCAGCCCAAAGAGCTCTGGCCAGGCCACTCCAGTGACTACTGTTAGTCCACTTGACCTTCAGTTGGTCAGGGACCAAATGGTGGTGGCTCTAGAAAGGCTGAAAGAGATGGAAGAACGGGTAAAAATTATACCTGTGTTGCAAGTCAAGATCTCTGTCTTGAAAGAAGAAAAGAAACAGCTTAGAGCACTGGTAAAAAATCTAGAGAGTCAAAATATAGATTTAGATTTGCAAGGTCTATCCAGGAAAAGAGCATTTAGCACAGGAAGCTCTGTGTACTATTCCAAACCAGAAAAAGATGACGATGGCCTGAAGGGGTCTGCTAAAAAGGTAGAGAGTTGGGAATGCAGTACTTTTAAGCAACAAAATGCTGAAATACAGTCGACTGTCAATGATCAGGAGAATATGGGGGAGGAATTTGTGCATTGTAGAGATGTTGCTATCGCAAACAAACTCAATGTACGGTCAGTAGCAGTTGGTGTTACTGAATCCATGCTGGGCATGGTGTCAGACACTGTGTTGAAGTTTGAGATACAACAACAAACTATTCAAGTTTTGAGGGACAAGGTACAAACACTGGAGGTAGAGCTTAAAGAGGCAATGCTTAATGCAGAATTGTGCAGGCTAAAGAGTGAGCTACAGGAAGCTGGGGCTTCCAAGAATTATAGTGCACAAGCAGATATGCAAAGCATTACGACTCAGACAGGAATAATGACAAGGACAATTGGCATTGGAAATTTTGTTGAACTTGTACATGTTGCTGTTGGGGAAGGGGCTGTGCAAACTCTTAACACTGTAGGAGTGACCTGCCAGCCAGAGACAAGTGATGTGGCCTCTGGTCTGGACACACCCTTTGACATGTGGGAGATACAGAAGAAGGTGGAAAAGAGGGCTCAGTGTGTAGGAACAGAATATGTGCCAACTTGCAGTCAAGGTGTTGGGACGTTTGTGAGTGTTTGTGAGGTTGGTACTATGACATTAGAGTCAATGGAGACTCTGACGAAAAAGAAGTCATCTAGTAGAACAGTAGGCTGTGGTGATTGCACTATAGATGTAAATGTCAACATGGTTAAGCCTTTGATTTCCCAGGGTATTGTCACTGAACCTGTCAGAGGTATAGACGTTGGTGTTTTAATGACTCCACAAACCATGTCCCAGTGCACCAACACTGAGGTCCATACAGTTTCCTGCTGTACTAGCACTTCACCAGTTTATATCTCTGAATCAAGTACCATCCCAAGAAATATGCTTACACAGGCGAGACATACCAACACTGCCCACATAATTACACGAACACTTGCAGTTGGTGATGGGAAAGTTGTTGATCCAAAAGTAGCTCCAAAAATGCGCTCCATTGGAGTGGGGACTCCTGTATACCTGAAGGAAATAACAGTCACCCCTGGTACCCCCAAAGTGATGACTCGTGATACCGGTGTTGGATTGGCTAACATTAATGAGAATTTCTTGGTTGGGCTTCGGACACGGAACATGGCATGTGGTCCATCCCGCTTACCGGACCCTAACAAGACCCGAAGTATTGGGGTCGAGGTGGGTGATGGGAGGATACGGGATGTGAACGGGCACATGTGGATGCCTGTACATCTTCTACAGCCACAGACAGAGCCTGGACTAGATCATTACATAGATCGTATGCAGAGACTGCTAAAAGAGCAACAGAGTCTGCTAACTAGCAGCCATATTAAACAAAGGGATGAAGTTGCTCTTCAACCCCAGCACCTCCTGGACACACAACATGGAGGTAATGCATTTGCTTTTGAGATTTTTTTTTTTTTAATTTTGTTTTTTGGTAAAAATTATATTTCTGATTTATTTATTTATTTATTTAATTTTTTTATGTAGGTTTCATTGGTTGTGTAATGTGCAATATCATTTAAACATTCTTTCTAACATTCCTAGTACCTGGGCATGGCCCTTCTTCGAAAGCCAATGACAGCATGCAGCTTAAATCAAAGAATTTAATGGGCCATTTCAATGGTAAGCATTTTTTGCATCCATCTACTTCAAGTAAAACTTTCCAATATTTGTTAGAAGAAGAGTTAGACTCCATGATTTCCTTTCTAAAAAATGGAATGCAGACAGGAGATAGAAATAGCTCACTCTGGTTTGCCTTTTGGCTGGATGAGCCCTACACTTAGAATATTTTGGATAGCATTGTGGTTTGGAAAACTTTCATAGTCCAATGGTCTGCGGCATACAGAGGACATAAATACTATCTATTCTGAGTTTAGCTGCTCAGTGCATGGTGAAGAAAAGAGAAGGAACACACAGAACTAAATTCCATATTATTTTAAAAAGGCCTCAAACAGGTGTTACTGCAATCTTAGGAGACAAATCAAAAATGATCAGTCTGTTCTTCCTATCTGTGTTTTCTAAAGGTTCTAGAGAGCAAGTCTGCAACTAAACTGAGCCTGATTACCATTTTAGCTGGAACTTGAACATGTAATAAGGGTTATTTTCTTCTCTTTGTTGTCTTCAAGATGATAATAGCACCATCAGATCCATTATCACAAGAAAGGACATATCTAAGAGATGTGTAGAAAGCAGGAAGACCCTCAGGTCTCTTTCTCCAGGGTGAGAATGAAGCAGTTCTTACAACATCTCTCCAAATATTGAACAAATAGGTAGCTGAGTGTACTGAGTTAATAATATGGCAGTTTTATTTTTGGCCAATTGACACATTTATTTTGTTTTTAAAACCTTAAGTGAGAATTTCTCTTTTTTGTGAAATGTCTGTGGTACCGACAGGGCTTAAATTATTATTTGTACTTTGCTTTCTAATCACATTTGCAGAGTATTTGCAATGCCATATTATTTGCAGCTCATTAATACTTCCATGAATACTCTTGAACCACAGCTTTCATCCTGTGAACTCAATTTTCAGATTCCTTTAGCTTTTTTCTCTGATGTAAGGGACATGATATCTGGCTATTCAGAAATGAACCACAGAGCCACACTGGTTTAGTCCTTTATGTCTAAGTTGTAGGTTTGAGTGTCTATCCATTACTGAAGAATCCTTCTCTGAATGGACTGATACTGAAGGAGAGGGGAGAAAAAGAATGAAGCAGATAGAGGAGGGCCCCAAGACCAGTACAAAATCTTCTAAAATGGAGAGAAGACAAGGGTTGGTTAAAAAGGAAACACGTTTCCATACACATACACATAATTTCCCCTATGAATATTCTGTGCTGGTTTCAAAATTTCTTTTGCACTGATATTAGCACTAATATGAATTGTTTCATATTTTTTAGATATGAGATGAATGACGAGGTGATTTCTGCGTGTCATAAATTAAAAGCCCATCTAAATGACACCAAAGTTTTATCCAACAGAGAACTGGTAAGTTCCCATAACCTGAAGCAGAGAAATATTTAGTTTATTTTTATTACAGTAAGCAGTGTTTCTTCCCTGCTTGGGCTTTAATCTGTTAAAGGGAAAGCATCGTCATTAAATACTAGTGAAAGCACTTTGAACCATACCTTCATCTTTACTGTGCAGGGACCTAGGGATATAGTTTAAATGATAATAGAAGTTAGCATTGCTAACTTTCGTTTAAACTAGACTTGATTGCCTGACAAGATTCTCAATACCGAGATAAAGATATTAAGTTTAATAAGTGGATAATGGTAGGATAATCCCCAAACTTATTTTTATTTAGATGCATAAGTTTCAAGGTAAAATCAAGAAAAGGTGGATATATTGGGGGCTGTAATCAGGAAAACAAATATTACAGTGTTCTTGATTTTGCCTTGGAAGAGGAGAATAAATTTGAGCTATTGAGGCCACTTTTTACTGGCTGTTTATGGATCTGCAAACCTTTAGGGGAATAAATGTTTGATTAGAACAGTGGTTCATAAACAGGAGCGAAATTATGTACATACATTTGTGCTTTAAAAGCTGAAAATAAATTCATTTGAAAGAAAATATAAAGTGGAGAGAGTTATGGAAGGGTGTGTTTGTGGTGAACATTTCTAGATGACTATGAATTGTAAAACTACCCTTTGCCGTCTGGCATTCAAAGTATAAACTATTTTCTCTTGGGTTTCACATTACCATGCTGTCACATGTATCCTGCAATTACCTTCCTGGCATGCAGTTTTTTAGCTTAAATTGTGGAACAAACTAGGTCAAACTGAAAATATGAGAAATCTAACCTTTAATTAAATTTATGTATTCTAAGAACAAAATGCAATTGGATCACGTTTTGTGTGTGTCCAGAGATATTGTTTCTATGTTTAAATGTATATTCATTACACACACACACACACACACACACACAGTGGGTCCAAAAGTCAAGACCACTAGTAAAAATGCTTCTCAATTTGATACAACAATTTTCATTATAAATTATATTATTGACTGGAGTGAAAAGCAGAAACCTTTTTATTTCCCCTTTTTGCATTAATGACACATTGTGCACTTGAGCTGGAATAAACTCCACAGGTTTGTGCAAAACATTATGATCCATTTTCTATAAAATCCTTTGGGTATGTCATCTGAACACTTGCTTCAGTAGAATGAGGCATATATGATCAGCCAAAACATTTGATTATCGTGTGGCACCTGTGAAAAGGTGGGAGATATTAGGCAGCATGTGAAATGTTTTGAGGTTCTGGATGTGTTGGAAGCAGGAAAAATGGGAAAATGTAAGGATCTGAGCATCTTTGACAAAGACCAAAGTGTGCTGGACCAAAATGGCTAGACAAGTGGGTCAGAGCATCTCCAAAATAGCAGGTCTTATGGGATGTTCCAAGTATGCAGTGGTTAATAACTACCAACAGTGGTCCAAGGAAGGACAACTGGTAAACTGGTGATAGAATCTAGATGAAAAAGGTAATGCTAGCTATCATAGAAAGGTGTCAGAACACACTTGTTAGGTACAGGGCTACACATCTGCAGACCTGTCAGAGTGCTGACTACTGTCCACCTCTGAAAGTGCCTACACACTGTACAAGCATCAGAATTGGACCATAGAGCAATGGAAGAAGATCTGATACACCACATTTACTTTAAATCATGTACAATGGGAAGAAGCAAAGCCGGTTGAGGCAGTGTGATGCTCTATACAAAATTCTGCTGGCAAACCTTGGGTCCTGACATTCATGTAGATATTAATTTGACACACACCACCTACTTAAACATTTTTGCAGACCATGTACTGCCAGTTATGCCAACAATATTCCTTGATAGCACTGGCCTCTTTCAGCCTGCCACACAGAAAAAAAACTGTTCAGGAACATGAAGAACATGACAAGAAGTGTTCAAGGTGTTGACTCAAATCTCTCTAATTTTATCTCTCTTCAAAGCGTTCCTGTCTGAACGTGATCCAGCAAGACTGGTTCTATGTGTCCAGTCAGAAGAATGCATGTCCAGAGACAGTTGAGGGTTTTCTGAGCATGTGTCGTCATGTATCACCTGCTGTTCTTACTCATGTGGCTAACATGGCTGACCAGAATGGGAACACAGCACTGCACTACAGCGTATCCCATTCTAACTTCAGGGTGGTGCAGAAACTGCTAGATGCAGGTACATATTTGTGTCTGAGACACATGTCAGTGTCTAAGTAGTTAATTTCTTGTCCATCTTGGAAAACAGTTAACATTATATGTTAGGAACTTCAGAGTGAATGAGCCAGCTTTATTATTATTGCACTTTATTATAATGTGAGAAACTAAAAAAAGTGCTCAGGAAAAAAACAAAAACATTTGTTCGTTAGGAAGAATCAGGGTTTTATTACCTTTCCCAAAAGCCCAAAGGCAAGTGGACATGCAGAAACATTAAAAATGTTATCTTTCAATGCAGTTTCCCTTTGTGTCCTAATAAATTGTGAAGTGCAAAATGCCATAACACGGAGAAGTTTTGTTCCCTTACCACATTAACATTCTTAATAATATTGCTGCTTGCTTATTGTTTTTTGTGCAAGCTGGATGTGTGTAGCTTAATCCCAGGTCCACAATGCCGCCATCTCTGTGCCCTTGAGCAAGGCCCTTAACCTTCAATTGCTCAGTTGTATAAAATGTAAGTCGCTCTTGATAAAAGCGTCTAGCAAGTCCTAGAAATATAAATGTGTGTGTGTGTGTGTGTGTGTGTACAGGAGTATGTAATGTAAATCAGCAGAATAAGGCTGGATACACTCCCATCATGTTGGCTGCTCTGGCTGCTGTGGAAACCAAGGAGGACATGAGCGTAGTGGAGGGACTCTTTAGGAAGGGAGACGTCAATGCCAAGGCCATTCAGGTTTTGTGTTTATCTTTGTGTAGTGTACTGTGTATGCCTGTATATATTTGTATACTATTGTTCTCACATTGTAGGCTGGTCAGACTGCTCTCATGCTGGCGGTCAGTCATGGTCGTATGGACATGGTGAAAGTTCTCCTAGCTACAGGGTCAAAGGTCAATATTCAGGATGACGAAGGCTCTACCGCACTCATGTGTGCCAGTGAGCATGGCCATGTTGATATTGTCCGTTTCCTATTAGCTCACCCGGGCTGTGATGCCACTCTGAGTGACAATGTAAGCAGCCTATATGATTTCAAGCAACACAAACTTTATTATCAAGGATCAGTGTCACAGTGTTCTTCATTGTATGTATCTGTGTGTTTCTGGTAGGATGACAGCACTGCCATGTCCATAGCCCTGGATGCTGGCCACAATGACATTGCCATGCTCTTGTATGCGCATATAAACTATGGAATGGGCCAGCCATTGGTAGGATCATTCATATATTGTGACTATTGATTGTGATACTGCTAAACTCTTGTAGTTTTTTGTCTTTATTTTTTATCTTTGTGCTTGCAGGCTATTTCCTGAAGCTGGACACCAACTTTGACAACTTTGGACATTTTGATTGATTTGTTTCGCTTATTTAGAATCTCTGCATGCCTGGTCCTTGTAAATCTTCATAGACCACTACCATAAATCTAGAAGTCAAGTATTGACACTTTTAGGAGATTTGTGAAAAAGCAAGGCCTAGATGACAGTATTTACATACAGCCTAATGATCCAATAAAGGGGGCATGGTGGCAGGTGCGATTCACGGTTCCCTGTGAAACTGTGTAGGATAAGCACAATATAAAATGGATAGATGGATGGATGATCCAATAATAATCTAACTATAAGTCCAGTTGAAATATTGCTGCATTATATTGTATTTGCAAATGCAACATTTCTAACGCTTCTAATGTGTTATATGAAACACAACAAAGTCTATTGCATAATCTGAATGAAGAACAGATATGAGGAAATTTTAAACCTACTATGTATGATTTACTGAACCACCTAGTAATTATTTTGCTTTTGATTCATCACAAAAATAATCCCGAGTACAGGACTATAGTTTTTTCTCCTTTGCATTGTTTCCCTTGCACCAGCATGTACGCATACACATTGAATTACCATTTAAAGTTCCATTTAAATGTTATTACATTTTCAGATATTAAATATTAGGCTGTGAACAACTGAAGTCTCGAAACACCCCATGGAATAACCATAAAACACTGCATGATGTTTATATATATATATATATATATATATATATATATATATATATATATATATATACTGCTATCATACTGCTATTAATCAAATAGCTAGAGGCTCTCTTAGGTAGCAACACACAAGCTATACATTAAATATTTAAGTTTAAGTTATTTGAATTGAATTGACAAGTCTACCCACTATATATGACTAGATGACTAAATATCATTCACATGTCATTTTAGCATTAGAGCAATATCCATGTGATGTAAAATGGATTTATATTTCTATTTTATAATACAGCATGTGCCTTGAACAGAATGATATGGGTCACAAAATTGTTTGTATTAAAAGAATGCTGTTAATAAAGGTGATTTAAATCATGCAATATATTATTCCCAGCAAAGAACTGTTGCCAAATCTACATTATAATACACATTATGGCAATATAGTGCACAAATATACAGTATTTATTGTGGTAGCATATGTTAATGAGGAAATTACTTGAATGTTATATTTGCATTATATTATAATTTAAGCCTACAAAATAATATGCAGAAATTACTGTTGCATATAATGAGGTTATATTGTCTGTTGTATATTGTCGGACTATGCTAAAGGATAATAGAAGTGAACAAAGGGGTAGGGCCATACTTTTCCTCCTGAACAACTTTTATTTTAAGGATAAAATAGTTACTTTTCTTTAAACTTTATAATTATTTTTCCTTTGCTGTTTCTATACTTTTGTAAAGCTGCTTTGAGACAATGTCTATTGTTAAAACCTCTATATAAATACATTGAATTGAATTGAATTATCCTTCTTGGACTGTTGTCAGACAGTTCTAATGTGTTGGGATGGAACCATGGAAATCTTTTCAGTTCTATTGGCCATACCTTTCTTTACAGTCTGCACTGCAGAATTTCTCATAAAGAATCAAGGTTGTTTAAATGTGGTGACTGGGGAGGCGAAGTGGATATTGGAAGATGCTTGACTTATCAAATTACTTTGTAGTTTGTCTTAGGGCATTAGAATACACATGGTCCCATAAAATGGCCTCATATTTGTTGCCTGTTATAAAACCACACAATGAATTACCGTTATGGAATTATTGATCTTAACAACTTTCACGAGATGGCAGACTAAACCATTACCCCATTGAAGTTAACAGTTAACCAGAAGTTAACCAAGACAGCGTAGATTTAAAAATTTTAAATGTACTTTGGCCGACTCCAAAAAGTGTCATTTATAGCAAATTAATGTTCTTTATGTATTGACTGTCAGTACAAAATGAATAAGAATAAATTTTGCCAATAGCAAAATTTTACTTTATGTAATTAGCTGTGTTTAATTTATAAAAATATAAATAATTTTCTTTGTTGAATATCAGACATTTAATATATTATATACACATTTATACTGTGTTGCAGGTACAGTATGTGTACTATTCTAATCAGTATGTGTAATATCATATTCTAAACTATACTTTTTAAATAAGACTGCTCTTTACTTTAAATTGTTTTTTTATATAAAAGTATTTTAATTATAGAATAATCTCCCTTTTAGATAATTATTTCACATTTGTAATTTTCCTTCTTTTTTATTAAGCATTTCTTTCTCCTCTTTTTGTGGATAATTACGTTGTATCTCATGTTACATTTTAAATAAAACTGGTCATTATCTTTTATGGCTCATTATCATTTAGGGTTTTTTCTGACTTTCTGCTTATATTCAGACACTTTCTACTGTCTTTAACTGGCTCACTCTCTGTCTAAGAAAAACATTATGTATATATATATATATATTTACACTGCTTTACACAGAACACAGAGTCACAGCTGAATGCCACTAACTAGGCAATATTGTTAATACTGCATTGATGTAGATACTATGCCATACCTGGCAAATTACAGAAAGAATGAAGAGATTATTAAATATATGTTATCACTATTGTCTGCCATAATTACAAGTCCAATTCCAATGAAGTTGGGACGTTGTGTAAAATGTAAATAAAAACAGAATACAATTACCTGCAAATCCTTGTTGAACCAAATTCAGTTGAAAACACCACAAAGACAAGATATGCAATGTTCGAACTGATAAACTTGATTGTCTCTTGCAAATATTCACTCATTTTGAAATTGATGCCTGCAACACGCTCCAAAAGAGCTAGGACAGGGGTATTTTCACCACTATGTTAAATCACCTTTCCTTTTAACAACACTCAATAAGGGTTTGGGAACTGAGGACACTAACTGTTGAAGCTTTGTAAATGGAATTCTTTCCCATTCTTGCTTGATGTATGACTTCAGTTGCTCAACAGTCTGGGGTCTGGGTTGTCGTATTTTGTGCTTCATAATGTGCCACACATTGTCAATGGGAGACAGGTCTGGACTGCAGGCAGGCCAGTCTAGTACCTGCACTCTTTTACTACAAACCCACGCTGTTGTAACTCATGCAGAATATGGTTTGGCATTGTCTTGCTGAAATTAGAAGGGAAAGCATATTTGGCTCCAAAACCTGTATGTGCCTTTCAGCATCAGTGATACCTTCACAGATGTGCAAGTTACCCATGCCATGGGCACTAACACACCCCCATAGCATCACAGATGCTGGCATTTGAACTTTGTGCTGACAGCAATCTGGATGGTCCTTTTCTTCTTTAGCCCAGAGGATGCAATGATTTCCAAAAACAATCTGAAATGTGGACTCATCAGACCAAAGCACACTTTTCCACTTTGCATCAGTCCATCTCAGATGAACTCGTGCCCAGAGAAGCCGGTGGCGTTTCTGGGTGTTGTTGATGTATGGCTTGTGCTTTGCATGGTACAGTTTTAACTTGCACTTGTAGATGTTGCAACAAACTGTGTTAACTGACACCGGTTTTCCATAGTGTTCCTGAGCTCACGTGATAATATCTTTTACAGAATGACGTTTGTTTTTAATTCAATGCCGCCTGAGGGATCGAAGGTCACAGCCATTCAGTGTTGGTTTTTGGCCTTGTCACTTATGTGCAGAGATTTCTCCGGATTCTCTGAATCTTCTGATGATATTATAGACTGTAGATGATGGAATACCTAAATTCTCTGCAATTGTAAGCTGAGGAAAGTCGTTCCTAAACTGTTGGACTATTTGTTCATGCAATTGTTTACAAAGGGGTAAACTGTTCCCCATCCTTGCTTGTGAATGACAGAGCCTCCTTTTATACCCATTCATGATGCTCACCTGTTTCCAATTAACTTGTTCACCTGTGGAATGTTTCAAACAGGTGTTTTTGGAGCATTCCCCAACTTTCCCAGTCCTTTGTTGCCCCTGTCCCAGCTCTTTTGGAAGGTGTTGCAGGCATCAAATTCAAAATGAGTGAATATTTGCAAGAGACAATCAAGTTTATCAGTTTGAACATTGCATATCTTGTCTTTGTGGTGTTTTCAATCGAATATGATTCAACAAGTATTTGCAGGTCATTGTATTCTGTTTTTATTTACATTTTACACAACGTCCCAACTTCACTGGAATTGGGGTTTGTAAAAAGTGTAGCAGTTGTGGCATGTCTACCAGAGACATGCTATGAAGATGGCTAAATGGATGGCTAAAGCATACATTTAAGGAAGGGTAGTATCTATGGTAAGGGGGGGGCTGCCATGTCAAGATACCACAATCACCAACTGCAACCAAGGAAGTTTCCAGTTTCCAGTGTCCCTCTCTCCTTTCTGGCCCAACCTCCCATAAATCTTGTCCCCTTACCCAAGTCATTTGGTGAAGGTGGAGTTGTGAAGTGACAGGTGAAGATGATTAACAGTGGTCATACTAACAAACCGGCATGTAGATGGTCCTTCGAATAGCAGTCACTCATCTCCAAACCCAGAGCAAGAAAGGAGCTTGGCAGCATCCAGGATGAATAAGCAGTCATAATTAGGACAGTACTGCCCACCCTCACAAAAGGAAGTGGGTTTAAAAAGGTACTTAAATATTGCTTGCCTCACAATGTCTGGCCAGCACACTTCGGCTGGCAGATCATCCTTCAAACTTTCATATCACAATGTAAAAAATAATAACAAAATAAAAATGACTCACAGTCTGAGCTGGAAGGGACCCCATGGTGTGGGTTGTCAGAACAGCACCACTGGAGCACATGTTGTGCATCACTAACACTACCTTGTACAAAGGTAAGCACAAAATATACTGAGATATAAGCACTGATAGATTTTATCATTGTCAGGAAAAGATATGTGCATCATACAAACCATGCATTGTGCAGAGTGCTGGACAGAACAAAGATTATTTAGGTAGTAGAAACCAACCTTCCAGAGACCCAATAAGGATTCCAGCCTGAAAGAAGTATGGTGTACATGATATTCACAGTGGGACCATAGTGAAGACCAAGAAAAGTGCTTTCATTGACCTGACCAAAGCCTTTGACTCAGCCAACGGAGAGGCACACCGGACTATGCTGTCAATGTATGACTGCCCCTACATGTTCATCCACATCATCAGGTTCTTCGTGATATCATGACTTGCCAGGTGATCTCTAGTGGAAACTATTCATACCGATTGTAGATCACTAGTTGAGTGAAGCCAGGTTGCATCCTTGCACCAATCTTATTCAACTTGTTCTTCACCTGTGTCCTCATGCAATCAGTGGCAAGTCTCAAAGAGTCTACATCCCACTCTGTCATTGGTTTTGAAGACTTTCAGCAAACTCAAACATTGTCCACTCCATAATTCAAGAGGCCCTTTTTTGCTGATGGCTATGCACTGATTACTCAAAAGTATGAATCAATGTAAGCCATGCTCAGCAAGTTCTCAGGGCCTTCAAAGAAGTTTGGTCTCACCACCAGCCAGGGTAAAACAAAGGTACTTTTCCAGCCTGCTTCAAATTCCAGTTCAATCAGCCAAGAATCTACAATGATTTAAAGATTTGTGTTCAGCTTCAGTTACCTTGTAAGTGTGATATCTAACAATGCCTCAGTTGGCTGAAGAAATCTCAGCCAGAATCAAAAAGGAGGTCAGGCAATGGCACAAATATTCAACAGTTCTGAAACCCCATGACATCTGACTGACCACCAAACCTTGTGTCCTTGTGTTGCTCCTGCTCCTGTTCAAACCTGGACTCTTTACCAGTGCCATTTGAAAAGACTACAGAATATTTTACCCTGTACTCAATCATAAGAATTTAAAGTCGAGACTCTGTTACCACAAAACCAGTTCCTTGGACATGACTCCCTTCCTGTCCCTCCTGCTTGATGCCTCCCTCTCCCTCTATTCCTTTCTCTCCCCCTGACTTGTTTTACAGACTAATGTGTTGGATAGTAGGCTGGTTACCTGTTATCCTAGGTGGTGGAGGGATAGGAATGCTTAGTGTTGTACATCAGCCAGACTTAGTGTAGGAGTGCAGGAACAGCACAATAGAGAAAGAGGGACAATTATCAGTATTTTTTTTGGTTTGAAACATATAATCTTGGGTAGGAAATGTGAGTTTTATCACTGGTGCATTCAGGGCAAGCTTACTTCTGTCAGCCCTTGCTGAAGTTTCCTTAAGGAAAGACTCTAAGGGATTTCAACACATGTGGGGAGATCCTATAGCTGGCTGGGGAGTGTGGTGGATGAAGATTACATAGTCCTTCTAGAATAATATTTTAAGCCCAATGCTTTCAATGCATAAGGCCATTACGGTAAGGTTCTAGCACTCCTGAATTCTCATGCCATAGATATCAGTCTGCCCACTGGATCAAATGACCAACCCCACAGGTGCAGTTAATCTGGCTTGGAGTGCCACACCTTTTACCTTGTTTGTGACAATGCCTGAGAAAGGTTTTCTAGAGTGTTCCAACCACTAGCAAGAGCTTCACCGGAAATAAGGGTTATGTTTCAGGGCCTCAAGTAGACTATTACAGTTTTGTTTGGCAACCACTTTGTGGCATGGGCTGGACTGCTGTATCACCTAAGGGTGCAAGTGCCACTCTTCTGCATTTAGTAATGAATTGCTCCAGTACCATCTTGATGATCTGTTCTGT
The DNA here is from genome assembly GCF_019097595.1 of Hemibagrus wyckioides. Classification (NCBI taxonomy): domain Eukaryota; kingdom Metazoa; phylum Chordata; class Actinopteri; order Siluriformes; family Bagridae; genus Hemibagrus; species Hemibagrus wyckioides. The sequence goes on along the minus strand of NC_080737.1, from coordinate 11,353,023 downwards.
ATCTACTTCTCAACCACCAGTGACAGGAGTAAAAAAGCAGCTAACCTTGGAACCTGCAGTGACTGGAAGTACTGTTGGCAGTGCTCCCCAGGTGTCTGGCTGATGTGCTGCAGGACTGCCCTCTTGATGCTGGAATATTCCAGCTGTGTCTGTTGGGTGGCAAGCAGGGCTTCCTCAGATAGCATGGGGAGGAGTTTAAGAACTATTCCCGTGCAGTTTCAACATGCTCAAAGAGCTACAGGAAGGCCCCTTGGCCCTTGGATCATCTTTGGAGGCCATCCTCTTGAATGGCACATGTAGCATGAAGGCAGGGGACACCGCTGGATATTCAGTGGGCTGCAGCATTCCCTGGAAAGCCAGTCAGCACTCAGCCTGTTCCTGCACAAAGAAAGTTACTGCTTGTTGTGCAGGATGGGGAGTGCTTTAGTCTTGGGGTTGATGGAGTTTAACCTTTTGGAATGAAAGCTGCAAATCCAGGATAGACACAGGGAGTGTGTGTATTTATGTGCATGTGTGTCTCACAAGCTCTGCCAGCTATTTCACTTACTCACGTTGGTTAGGGGAGTCAATAATAGCACAAAGAGACACAGAAGTAGACATAGGTGAGGATCATAACACGTTACCTGTTCACAGCTGATGCTTGAGCATGCCACAGCCACATAGTACAGAATGCCCACTTTCTCTAGAAAAGGACAACATAAAATCTTCTCTTTGATTGCTTTTAATGAAAAACAACCCCAAACCAATGGAAGTCATTAGAAGACTTCTGTCATGGCACAGAACAGAAGGTGGTCCAGAACATTCTTTTATTTTCAGTGCTGAACTAACTACAAACAAGAACCATAATCAAAGACAATAGGGGTAACATCCTCCACAGGGCAGGAGGGGAGAGAGGCATCCTCCATGGGACCAGGAAGTGGATTAACATCCTTTGTAGAACCAGGAGGTGGAGCAGCATCCCACACAAAGCTGGAAAGAGGGACAGCTTCCTCAGCAGGGCAGCGATGCTGAGCAATATCCAAGGGGTAGGGAGTGTGTATAGTTGCTGTCCTCCAGGCAGGGTGCCCCAACACTGGGGAGGCCTCAGTGCAGACCAGGAGAGCAGTAAGCCAGTTGAGGTGCTTTTGGTTCTACTGGAACTACTTGTCCTGTTCAGCACTGCCTGAATTTTGCTGCATCCATTTTAATGTATAGCTCTGTGTCACATCAGGGGGCTGAAGACGCAAATGCAGAAAAAAAAATTTTCTGTGCTGAACAAACAAGCAAGAACAGGAATCAAAGAACGAAAAACAAGTACCAACATACAGAAACACTTTTAAAAAAACTAGAAAGGGACTAGGTTCAACAAACACACATGGAACAAACAGAAGCTAGACAAAGACAGCATGAAAAAACAGAAGTTAAATAAGATGAGTAATCACTAAACATGGAACAGGTGAGCACAGTGAACACAGAAAATGAATCACACAACCAAAGAAAACTCAAATGTTCAGGGTTGCCCTCTGGTGGTCTGGGATGCGTCCTAAATATATGATAGCTTCTCTTGCATTACATTTACATTGTTTTTCTTGACTGCTCTTCAGGAGTGGCCTTGAAGACTGGGGGCCACTGACTGTGGCACAATATTGTAAATATTATATTCATACAATGCATAATGATCGCCAGAGGAAAAGAACAAATGAGAATTGAGATTTTTACTTGGACCCAGAGCCTTAGAGTCCTACTATGAATGCTTGTTTACTTGTTTGATATGTATTTTTTGCTTATCGGTCCATCAGCAATTGTTTTATGGTTCATAAAGGTACAATCTAAAGACTATATTTCTATCTCTTTGGTGTGTGTGTGTGTGTGTGTTAGTGAGACAGAGAGAGAGAGAGAGAGTGTGCGTGTATGCTTGCATGTGTAGTGAATGCTATAGAGAGTGTTACAGCTCTGCAGGCAGTAAAACGTGCTGTTGCCATGGTAACTGACAGAGATGTTTTACAGAAATGCCCCAGTCAATCAGGGTATAAAGCATGAATATGAATTATATTGTTATAACAGCATTTCACTAGATCATCATACACACTGCCCTGTTGGTGCTGGTTTAATGGTTCAACTCTAACGTGATTCTTGAAATATAGCTGCATTAATATTTGATCAGTGAAACCGTGCTCTGTCCTTGGTGCTACAACCGTTGCCATGGCAAAATTGCAATTAAAAAAAATGTTCCCACTCGTGAAAGCTGCCTCAGGGGTTGAGTAGAAGAGACTATAATATTCTTAAGGACAATTAATATAAATTTACTTCATCAAACAGTTTTATATAGTTTAAAGCAGGTTTGTAAAAAATAGAAGGAATAGCCATGATTATTATGCCATGTGCCAATATAGTAGCATGAATACTGTATATGAATATGTATAGAATACTGTAATGAAATTTAAAATCATGCTATGCCACAACAGATAATGTACTGAATTGTTTTGGCGGTGGTGGTCCACATCATGTGTTTCCTCACCGGTTTACAGAGCCTGAGGTGCCAAAGAGACCAGTGTTTCTCATAATTGTTATTGAGTTATTGCCGTAAACCTCACCAAAAATGGTCTGACTTAAATAAAAAAAAATAAAAAAAAACCCCCTAACCTCACCTGTTATGTCATGTTCTGAAAATGTGAAGATATAAGAACAACCTACTGCAAACCATGGTATTAGATGTTTATTCCACCCTTAAGCATGATGGCAATTAAAATGGAGAATCTTAAAAAAAAAGAGCTGAGTTGAGTTCTCAGGATTGCACCATTATTCTGGAAATATTTATACTTTTATACTTTTCTTCACTCTTAATCTTAGAAGTCATGCACTGTCTGCTTTATAGGTTGCCCAAATATGCACCTACATGCATTTACTTACAGTGACTGTAACTACTGGACTGATAGAAAAAGGTTTGTGTGAGTGATAGCTCCTTATGGGTTTTGCTTGAATATTTCCACTTGCACCAATTAAGGAATAAACAGGTCTGGGTTTTTTTCTAATTTCTGTCACCATTTTTGTAACCACATCCCTCTATGCCATTGTAAGTGGCCTAGAGTGCTTACAATGTCAGTCATATAAAATCTTTTAGTAACTGCAGGACTTTCTTGGGCACTCTAAGTGACAAAAACCTCTCTTCAGAGCTTTAAATCAAAGGGAAAAGTGAAAATATATATATTATTTGTCTTAAAATAAAAATAAGTGGTAGTACCCAGACAAAATATTCCAGTACTCAGATGAATGGAAAAAAAAGTTCACATGTACTCTAGCATTAAAAATAATGGATTTTTATCTGATGAAATTACATTACGTTTTTCATTGTGTGTCTATGTACACCCTGTTCAACATGAATTATATTTGCTTGTCTATACTGAGCCTTTTGTCCATGTCCATAGTTTCTAGTTGATTGACTATTGTTGACTAAAGTTCACTGTTTTGATCTTGCCTGCCCTTGTATAGCCTGCTTGTTGATCGCCCGACCTCTGCCTGTTTTTTTGGATTTAGATTTACTTTATGTTTTTTTAGACTGTGTCACTGTTATTATGTTATTAGAAGAAGAAACCAAGATTTTTGTGTTTTTTTCCCCAAGATTTTTCCCCACATATCCCAGCTTAGGAAGTTGGGCATCATAGTGCAGCATCAGCCCAGATACAGTGCCCCTGGAGCAGGGAGGGTTAAAGGCCATGTTCAAGTGCCCAACAGTGGCATTTTGGCAGTGTTGGGGCTTAAACCCCAACCTTCTAATCTACAGCCCAGAGTCTGAACCATCTGAGCCACTACAGCCCACTGAATAAATATTATTCTCCACCTGCACTTTGCAAATCCTTACTTGACAGAATACATGTTTGCTTAAACATGTATGCAGCAGCATGGAGTTATATCAGGAAGGCCATGCGGGCACCCAACTCCTACCGTTTCCAAAGAGAGATAATGGCTGGGATTCCTATTGTCCCTGCTGGCGTTCCAGCTGGAGGCCATTGTGGTGGCCTTTTCTGCCCCTGAGCCACAGCTGGAAACTAATCTGGCAGCCTTCCAAACCCTGTTTCATAACAAGGCCGGTGGGTGGCATTCAACACCAAGCCCTGTTCCACAACATTGAGCTGAGCTCTGAGACTTGCCTCCAATGCTGAGCTCAAAACCCTGCTCAATAAAAGGCCAACATGCCAGCCCTCAGCACTCCATGCCATGTTTCATGATGATGAGGCTGATGTGGCAGCCTCCCAAGCCCTGTTCCTGTACATGTTATTTTTCCATGTCCATAGTTACTAGTTCTTTGATCCTTAAGACATTCAATGTTTTGATCTTGCCTGCCCTTTTCTGGCTTGTCCTGAACTCTATCTGGATTTAGTCTTATGTTTTTGCACTGTGCCATTGTTATTAAATATTATTCTTCACCTGCACTTGCATCCGCCTCCATGAATCCTTTTGTGACAGTAATTAATGCTACATAGATCAGAAGTGCCATGCATACCCACTCATTCACTTTCAGTAACTGGAGACCCTGTAGCTGTGAAGTGGCAATGATACGTGCTCTGCCAACATATAAATCACCAGTAACAGAAAATATTGTAGCAATGCCACACTGTTCTGTCTTTACTTCCTGGTTGGAGACGGAGACATTTTTTTTAAACCAAAAAAATATATATATAGGTTGATGAGAGCAAAAGATATGTTTGGTACAAAAACAAAACAAAAAAACACCCACACCACATCACCAAAAGAATACAATCCCCCAGTAGCATCATGCTTTGGGGCTACTTTTTTCAGCTGGAAAAAGTAATGTCTATACCAAAACAAGGTCATGGCCCAAGATCTTAGATTCCATACTCCAGATCTAAAGCCTCTCAATAATCTGTTGGGTGACCTGAAGAGGCCTGTGGACAGGAGATGTCCGGCCAATCTGAAAGAGTATAATGCTTTCGTAAGGAAGAAGTCAAGATGTGCCAAATTGATTCTTACCAAACATTTTAATGTCATAATAAAATCTAAAGGTGCTTCAACTAAGTATTTAGGTTTAAATTTAGGTGTGTGCAACCAAGTTATCATACATTCTGACTCACGGAATGGTGGATATTAATACCTTCACCCCTGTGCTGTGGAGGTTGTTGGTTGTTGGTATTATTTTTTGGATTTTCTATACAGGTCTCACAATATTTGTCATCAGCTGCTGGTTTCTTTATTTTTCAGAATAATCTAAAATAGCTAGCTTTGCCCCATAGATAGCTCTCTGGTCTTCATGTTTCTTTATCCTTTTTAATAACATATTCAGTCTTCATAGGTGAAACCTTCATAGGTTTCAACTCATAGGTGAAAGGCTCAAACCAAGCATAGATATTCAAATTATAAATCTATAAGGGTACACCTGTGCAAAAAGTAACATCTGTCAGTTACACGTTCCACTAGTTGTGTTCCAATATTATGATCAAAGGTCAAAGGTTTTATGGTTTACAAAGGTGCCATGTTGTAAGTTGTTTTACACATCTAGACGTTGACGTTCTTTCGGCTGCTCCCTGTTTGGGGTCGCCACAGCAGATCATTTGATCCACATGTTTTAATTTGGCACAGGTTTTATGCCGGATGCCCTTCCTGACGCAACCCTCCCATTTTATCTGGGCTTGGGACCGGCACTGAAAGTTAACTCTTCAGTGGCTGGGTTAGCGCCCTGCTCAGGAATCGCAGCAATGCAGCAATGAGAGCGTGGGATCCTACTGCTGGACCACCAGGAGGCCCTTTAACACATCTAGATGTACCTATCAGAAATGAAAGCCAACATTCTGATATATCATCTCATATTTATCTTTTGATCTTAAATCCAAATGTCTTCAGTGTATAGCAAAAAGAATAAAAGAGAACCGGCCTTGCACTTCCAATACTTTAAGAGTGGCTGTACCTTGACATTCTTTTTCAAATTAGATTCACTTTATTCCTTCCAGGGAGGCAAAGGTAACATCAGATTTTATACAAGTCTTTGTATAATCAGCATATTTAAAGATTTTACTGAGGTAGGGCCAGGGCTGTTTGTCATCAAGTTCAAAGCTAGTCTTAAACATATTCAGATGCATATGAACAGGCACATTGTGTAGCATGAGAAAACACAGATAATGATAGTTTTGCTTTACAGTAATGTACATGATTGGGTGTTAAAACTAAAATTAATATACTGTATATTACAGTACAGTACAATATGTTGACTGGATGAGAGAAGAAAATTTTTGCAACGAGTACTTCGAAGGTCTAAATAAAAAAGGTAAAGAGTAAAAAGAAATTTTCTTGGAAATCTGATTAAGTATGAGTACAAGCATTCAATTCAATCATCCTCAAGTGAAGTTTAAATTCCTGAAGGTAATACTTAAGTATAGTATTAATGTGACCCAAGTATTTTTTACCCTTGTCTGTAAGTGATACCAACAAAGAGGAAAATTAATAAAGCCTGATTGGTGGGATTTGATTGGTGGGATGAAAATTATGAAATTAATTAATTAGATCATTCACAATATAATTAACAAAATTTGACACCATTGCTCATTTGCTGCAGACAGTGACCTTGGAAAAAGATGAATATTTGTGATTGAACAACTGAGTACCCAATTCCTACTTTTCTCTTTCAGAGCAACAAACACATATAATGCCATTGCAGGTCCTTTTAATGCCAAATACCTCAGGTAATGCTTTCCTATTAGTACTACCAAAAATTGGTGGCGTCATGGAGGATTCAGGGCTAAACTATCATTTGTGACTATTCGATTTAAAAGCATTATCTGGCATTTTCTGTTACGTAAATATGGAGACACACAGACAACCAAAGAGCTTTTCCATACTGTCACGTGTGTGTATGAATCACCATGGAGCACTTTCAATCCCTCTCTTTTTTTGACCAGCACAACATGGAAAAAAAATGGATCCTACTACTTTAAAAGTGCAATGTTAAAAAAGAAAGAGGGAGTGAGAACAAGCAAGGAGAGGGGGAGTACAGAAAAAAAAAAAAAAGAGAAAAATCAGATTGCGACAGTCGATATTAAAACATGCAGTGTGTGTGAGAGAGAGAGGGGGAGAAACAGAGAGGAAACCAAGATCCAGGCCTTTCCACAGGGACAGCTAGAAAGAAAAGACACTTCACGGCAGTTATCTTTCTCTCCCTCCTTCTGTCTCCCTCTCTCTCTCTCGGTGTCTCTGTCTCTCTCTTTCTCTCTCTCTCTCTCTCTCTCTCTCGCTCATCAGCCCCGCGTCAATTGATTTGTGTATGAACAGCTGGGCGCTTTTTCGCCCCCCTCTCTGCCTGTGTGTTCTGAATGATCAGCTGATGAAGAGACTGAGTGCACGCTGCAATGCTGGGTTGCTAATTCTCTCGCCTGCAGACAAGCGGCAGCCTGGAGACCACAGCCAGGTAAAAAAACTCCTTCCTTTCTCTCTTTCTCACCCTTTCTTGCTCGCTCTCCATCCTCAGAGCATGTCATCATGCCAGGTTTCAACACACGGTCATACAAATGGAGAGGGAGCGAGAGAGAGAGAGAGAGAGAGGGAGAGAGAGAGAGAGAGAGAGAGAATAAGAGCGAGAGAGAAGAGCAAGGGAGAGTGTGTGGCATGTGTAGGTGTGAGCTGTGTCTGATAACTGGGGAACATTGGCCAGACGAATTGGGTGTTGTGCAAATCCTGGCATGTTTTTTTTTCTAGAGGTTACAAGGACAGCATGGCGCATGTATGCATACAGGCAGGAGGAGCAGGCACACCGACACAAACACACACAGACATATGCACATATGTCCAAACACATTGCTATATGTTTTTGTAAATAATCTTTCGAAATGAGTGCTCCTTTGGTGTCCGTATGCTCAGTTTCTGTTTCTGTGAAAACGTGCAAGCGTTTCTCTCTCTCTCTCTCTCTCTCTCTCTCTCTCTCTCTCTGTCTCTGTGTGTGTGTGTGTGTGTGCAAACACATATGCATGTCTGCATTCCATTATAATTCCTCTGATTATTAGGCCTCCAGACCCATGCTCCCCTGGGGAGAGTAAATGTTTTCCGTGTGTGTGTGTGTGTGTGTGTGTGTGTGTGCATGTGCGTGTGTGTGTGTGTGTGTGTTTCATATTTATATTTGGTGTGAGTGTGTCTTAGACATCAATAGCTGGCACTGCCTGCAGAGCAGCTTATTCAGAATTCATATTTTCTTCATTCTCTAGCTTCCCTCTGCCAGCAGAACAGGGCTGCGGCATGCATATCACTGCACTTTAATTGCCTTTGTGTAGAACATAGTCTCGGCAGCACACACACACACACACACAGATATTCCCCTCCTTCTCCTGTAGCCATGTAGGAAAAATGGGATACACAAGGAAACATGACAGCTTTTTACATTAACTATCAACTTGCAGGCTGTAGTCAGTTTTGGCTAAATATCACACTCCTAATTTTTAGATTTTAGATAAACAGGCAGTGTAGCGCTGCTCTGTTAATCTGTTTTTACATACAGACAGCAGCATTTTCTGTTAAATAATGTCTGTGCATAATCAGTTAAAGCCTGTGTATTATCAGGCATTAGTATCAAATATGACATGTTAACTAAAAGTGAAAGTGGTGGAAAAGAATGGGATTTGATTGAATTCTTGTAAAAAAGGGGTCTGTTTTAACTTCCTGGTATACACAGGTATACTGGTCATTTTTCTGAAAACTGTCAGTTTTCACCTGGATGAATCGAACACACCTTCACTGATATGGATGGAATGCCACCACAAATCTGCTGGTACAATGCATTCAAGCTCACTATGGTCCAGAATTTCACTGCATTTTAGGGGAACCTGTTAGCACAGACACAGAGCCCTGTTTTGAACTGATATTTTGAGTATTCACGTTTGATGTCATGCTATTCCAAAAGACACACCCAAGTACTAGATTCTTTTCTGTCTTAGTATTCATTACAAAGCCATGCCATTCTGTCTATCATTAAACATCAGTGTATTTTGAAAGACTTTCACACTTGCACCTAAATGTTTTTCTTTGTGCGGCTACTACTAAAAAAGTAGCATAATATTATAGTGGATCTTATTTTAACGGAAACTGTAATTTATGCCAGAAAGCCAATCATTATTACCACTAAATGATCAGGCACATCTATTGATAATGCATTCAGATATACTGATATGCATACTATTTAATCCTTTTTTTCATTTGCTTCTTGATCATAAAATTATAATCGCCAAAAAATGGTAATAACATCAAATAAAATAAACGTGCAAGAGTATTAGTGTAAATCATCTACGATTACATGCAAATATTTACATTTAATTTATCTTATTATTGTTATTGACCCTACAGCAAACCCTGACCCTCATTCACTCTTCATCATTCCCATGGATTGTTTCTGCAGTCTCAGGCTGTTCTAAAAGGAGCGTCTGAGGATATGGAGGAAGAAAGCAGTTTGAAGAAACGAAAAAGTGACCACCAGGGCAACCAGGCCTCTGAAACTGGGCAGGAGATTGTTGAGAAAGTGAAAAAACGACGTGGTCGACCACCAGCTGAGAAACTCCCACCAAATCCCCCAAAACTTACCAAGCAAATGAACACTCTTGTTGACATGGTCATCAACTACAAAGACACGTAAGTGAATCTGAATCTTCCACAAATTTGTTATGATTGTTTTGATTGTTAATAATAATAATAATAATAATAATAATAATAAAGCTCTTTTTTTTGTTCTGAGACTAAAATTGTTGGAGACTAAAATAGTCTCAGACACTCAGTGGGATTTTGGATCCAATTTTGGTCCAAAAATGTGCAGGGGTTGCCTCCTGAGACAGCACTATTAGCACACCATGGGGATAGACAATATTTTCCTGACCTCAGGTCTTGTCCCATTAGGAAAAAAAAAACACTGGTTATGTGGATGTTTACTATTAATGTCACCCTTTTCTCCAACACAGGTAGGTGACTTCACTGTAAGAAGTATTTTTTTTGTTAGAAGTGTTCGTTCATTATGCATCCAGAGCCACAGATTTGCAGTGACCCATGAGCATTCAGTTATATTGTTAGAAGAACTGAGAATTTGATGGTTATCATGGGAAACAAACTATTAATTATTTTTCATATTTCAAAAATATTTCATATTTTTCACTCTTTTAATTGCAGGCCCAGACAGCAAATGGCATGAAACTTTTATTTTATAATATATAGAGAGAAAAAGCACTACAAGGAAGAAAATGCATTCTTTGGGCTGTATTCATTTGGCAACTTAATTTTAAAAGTTACGTGAAAATTTACAGAGGTTCCTGTTATTCAGGATCAGGTTACAGACAGGATCTGTCTGTGTTGATTTTCTGGGTGCACCATTAGGATGCAAATCACAGTGACATATGAATAATAAGACGCGAACATTGAAATAAACGTTCAACATGACTCTAGTATTTTTCTAGTGTATTGCTGCATGAATAGCCCTAGTAGTAATCATCACAACTACTGCAATTGGTTTGATATAAAAATATTGCTACCGCTCTCTTTATTTGGCAGTGTATAAAATAGCCCTTAATCCAGCACAGCCTATTATTTTGCCTTTAATATTTTTTATATCCTGCTCTGACAGTTACTTGTACACACGACTTGTACAATGAGTTGCTAAATTGGGGTTGTAAGTTGCCGAATTGAAGTCTTGTTGAAAATTGGTGTAAATGCAATGGATGTAAATTGTATATATAGCCCTACTAAAATGGCAGGTTTTTGTAATGTAGTAAAAAAAAATCCAAGATAAATCATGTCAGAAGGCTTGTTCACCCTTAATATGAATTAACAAATATATAAAAATAAAAATAAGTGAAGCTTTTCGGGGGAAAAACAGGAAAAATACAAATGTTCCAATAACCTGGTTCCAAAAGTATGCACAGCTTTAAAAATTGGAATGAATCAATCACATTCTCGTACAAAAATAGTTTTTTTGTTACAGCTGTCTTCAATTAAATTATTCTGATTAACCCCAAATAAAAACCATATGTTTCTGACAGATTTTCTTTCCATTTTCTTGGTTTCATCTTTTTTACTGCTGAAGCCATGAAAGGTATAGATCATGAGAGGAGTACAAAAGAATTTCCAAAACTTTAGATAAAGCATAAAGCATGTACCATCGCCATCCTAAAAAAAAAAAGCCTTCCGAGGAGGCTGTCACGAGACCAACAGCAACATTAAAAGAGCTGCAGGAATATTTGACAAGTACTGATTACTCTCTGCATGTGACGACAATCTCTCATATTCTTCACATGTCTGGGCTCTGGGGTAAGGTAGCAAGAAGAAGAAGAAGAAGAAGCCCTTTCTCACATCCAAGCTTAACTAAATCGCCCAAAAACATACAAAAATGTGTGTATGAGAGGTATGATTGGTGCAAAAAAGCACATCACCAAAAACAACACCAGACCTACAGTGCAATGGCAGCATCATGTTTGAGTACCGCTTTTCTTCAGCCAGAACTGGGGCTTTTATGAAGGTGGAGGGAATGATGAATATCTACAAATATCATTTGAAAAAACCTTTCACTGATGATTAGAGTTACTTCATCCTTTCAGCAGGACACTGACCCAAAGCATACATCCGAATCAACAAGTGAATGGATTAACCAAAAGATCATTGTTTCTGAATGAGCTAGCCAGAGAACAGACAACTAAACATCTGTGTGGTGACCCGAAGCTGGCTGTGAACAGGAGATACCTTTACAATTGGATGAATCTAAAATGTTTTTACATGGAAAAGGGAGAAAATATCACCATCTCAAGATGTGCCATGCTCATAGACTATTGCCCAAAATGACTGAGTGGTGTTGTAAAATCAAAAGCAGTAGTTTAGTATTATTACACTTCTGCATAATAACTATGCTTTGGTTGTTGTTGTTTTTTTCACTTAATTTCTATATGTTGTAATTTCACATTGAGGGTGGAAAAAGATGAAGACATGATTTTATATTGGTTTAAGTACAAAATCACAAAAACCTGTCACTTTAACATGGGTGTTTTGAATTTTAATATCCATTGTAGTTAGTTTGTTCCAAGTCTTTTCAATGGCTTGTTGTGGTGTTACTCTAATTTACTAGATAGTCACACTACCTTGAGCTTGCCTTCTTGCCATATAGCATCCTAGTGCCATCTTATCCCCAGGTAAGTGATTCACATGTACCCAGCCACCCACATGATGTAGAAGAAAATCTATTGTGATTCAGTAGACCAGGCCACCTTCTTTGATTGCTCGAAGGTCCAGTTCTGATGCTCATGTGGCCGTTCTCTGTTCTTTTGGTGGGTCTGCATATTCACTCTGACCAGTCTGCGGGTATGCAGTTCCAAACATAATAACCTTGATGCACCGTGTCCTCTGACACCTTTCAGATATATCTAACATTAGGTTTGACATTATATTAAGATTCACACATCTGTGAGCCTTAGGTGCCCATGACCTTGTCGCCAGATCACTGGTTAGCCTTCTTCGGAAAGCCTTTTCGTAGGTAGGCATGCATAACAGGAACATCCCAAAAGACCAGTTGTTTTGGAGATGCTCTGACCCAGTCAACTAGCCATCACAATCTGGCCCTTGTCAAAGTTCTTCAGATCCTTACTCTTGCTCATTCTTCCAGCTTCCAACACATCAACCAACACAAGAACTGACTGTTTGCTTGTGGTCTCTCTCTCTCTCTCTCTCTCTCTCTCTCTCTTTCTCCCAGCTGCTACTGTAATTAGATAATCAATGTTATTTACATCAGTTTTATTCCTTGTATTTGTACATGGTCCATGATCATGAAACTAGATCCCAGAAATAATTCTATGTACTATTTGTTTATTTACTTGTTAAAAAATGGATGTATTTTTGTGTTACAAGGCTCCAGGAACATCATCCGACAATATCAGTAACATTTATTTGTATATATCATTGTTATTTCTTATATAAAACAGCTCTTCTTATATCATATTGTTATGTAATGGTGGTATCCCACAACTAATTATTTACTGTCACACAGGTTGGGTCGCCAGATCAGCAAAGGTTTTGTTCAGCTGCCATCTAGGAAAGAGGTACCAGAATACTACGAGCTTATTCGCAAACCTGTGGACTTTCGGAGGATCAGGGTAAATAGAAACCTGTCCTACCTTCCTCTCCAAACGTAAAAAAGAGGTGTGACTGTAGTTTTAGTGTGGGTGAGGTTGCAGAGTTATACATATGAGCATCAAAACAGATTAAATATTCATTATACAACTGTACTGCAAACTGTACCACTGTATTTTTAAGCCAAGCCTACCTTAAACATCCTGATGTAAAAAAACAAGTATACATAGACTGTCAACAATATGTCACATGACTGTCATTGATTAAATTGTGAAATAATTATCATTGGCAGCAATTCATGGAGTTTGAAGTTTAGGAGATCATCTATTGATTATCAACTTGTACCTTTTGCATTCTCTTTATAACATTTTCATAAGAATTTCATAAATAATTTATAAAGCAATGCTGGGTGCTTTATCAGGCTTGTGTCAAAATTGATTAGTGGACATTAAAGGTTTTATGTAGAATGAGGACCTTTATATGGTAGAGAGAAGAATGGCTTATGGTTAGACTGGATTTAATACTTTTGTTGAAAGTTATCTGCAATTTTTATTACTCTCCTATAAAGCATCCATTACAAATGCAAAATTGATGCAAAAACCATTTTAGATTGAGGGCATGAAAATTAGTCTTTGATCTGACATATATTCTCCAGTGTAGCATTAGGCTTAGAGCTGTTATCCTCACATAATAAGGTGAACCTCCTCCTCAATCCCAGGACTTGCAGACTTCCAAACAGCTTTCAACCAGCATCCAAACATCCCATCCCAAGACTCTATGCCCATGAACCCTCAAGACCTGCTTCTTTACCTAAGAAAAAAACTATTAACAAAATGTTTAACTACTTCTTCTTCTTCTTGAACTTAACAAAACTACAATTAAACACTGAGACTGTGTCTAAGTGACATTATACAATATGTCTGACATATAAGAAGTCTATTCTGCTGATTTTATCTACATGAGCTTTAAATGAAAGACAGGAGTCAATAATCACAGCAAGGTCTTTTACTGGTGAACATGAGAACACAAAAAGGTCACCTAGGGTGAGCCTGTCATCAGAAAGCTTATTTCTAGCTGCATGTGGCCCTAGTGAAATACTTCTGTCTTGTCAGAATTAAGTAGAAGGAAGTATGTCATATGCATCCAAGGTCTTCTGGCTTTGCTGAAACATACAAACAGTTGAGTATTATCAGTGTATGCTAATAGCATGTTTAAGAATAATTTTACCCAGTGTTAGCATAATAGAGAAAAAAACACTGGACCTAAAACAGAACCTTGTGTAACTCAAAACCTTAGTATAGATAGAAACTGATAAACTGATAATAATCAAATAATTCAAATAATCAAAGTCCTGTGAAGGAGAGGGCTATTCCCTTAACTCCAACAACATTTATATCAAAGAGAATACCGCGATAAATGTTGTCAAAAGGTGCACTAATGTCAAGCATTAGGAATGAAGGAGACACAACCCTTGTTAGAGGCCAGTAGTAGGTCATTTACCACTTTAACCAGTGCCATCTCTGTGCTATGATGAGGCTTAAATCCTGACTGGTAGATTTAATGAATATTAGCAGTGACTCAAAAGTCACTTAATTTCATTAACCAAAAAAAATTGTTCAAATTCATTTACTGGTTTGTTCATTGATTCTTAGTGATTCTTTCTGTAATCTACACCATTACACCATTAGATGGTGCCAGTGAGTGTCTTTTTTATGTATAATAAAAAGTAATTTATTGTTTTATTCACTCAACACAATCATTTAAAATGGCAAGATTTTAAGAGACAGATTTTAGTATTATGATTTATTTAAAATTGGCATGTCCAATCCACAAAGACGAGTGCTGAGGATGCAGAAGATAGGGGTAGGAGGAGAGAGATGATTCGCTGTGGTGACACCCCGAAGGGAAAAACCGAAAGAAGAATCCACAAAGAGAAGGTCTGGTGAATTAATTCTCATAAAAAACAGTTCAGTCAGTGCAGGCTAGTTTTGAGAGAGTGGTCTCAAATGAGGATGCGAGTTTAACAAAATTTTTTTTAGATATGTCAATGCAAAAATAATAATAAAAATATCCATCAGTTATTTTTTACACATTCATGTATGGTGAATTTTGCTATGAACAGCAAGACACATGAGACTTAACAGACTTTTCATATGTGTAGTTCTGCAATCTTTCTCTTCTGGCGAGAAAGAGCTGAATGCATATATCAGCTGTTATTATGTTAAACAAACCCCCTGAGTATTTCTACATTTTTGTTTAGTTTAATGAACAGACACAATCTCAGTATAGAGGAAAGTGACGACTTGCAGCTAGCAGATAATAGGTTTAGCCTGCTTGACTGCTCCCTGGCCTTGGCTCTGGATTGTGGGTAGCAGAGCAGGATGCATAATGTCCAGCCCTAAAAGGCCAGCATTGGCCCCAAAACTACTCTAAATATCTACAAAACCCACAAAGATTTTTTTAACCATCCTGGCTCCTGGTATACACCTATGGTTAGAGGTGTGAATCCTTCACTAAACCTTTAGGGGTACCAATAAAGCTGCTGGTACCCTGAAAGTTTTAGCAAAGGACTCACACCTCTAATGCTATAAGCCTCTCCATTTGAGAATTAAATTGGAATAAAATTAACCATATATGTCTGCTGAATGTGTTAGTAAAAGTTACAATTGTCTAATAACTTTTCTAACTTTTTTTGTTCTGTAGGAACGAGTACGTAACCACAAATACAGGTGTATTGCAGACCTGGAGAAAGACATAATACAGATGTGCCACAATGCTCAGACTTACAACCTGGAGGGATCTCAGGTGTGCCTCAAGTGCTTATTCATGGTCCAGTTCATCTTGGCCTAATCATATTTACCATGAAAAGCTGAAATTGAAAAGCCAATTCTGTCATATCTTAATGGAATAAAACAGGCCTGATTTGGGTTTAGTTTGTATTTAGCATTTGCTTAGTAAAATGGATAACAATTTGAATATACAAACTGAATGTCTTTGGCATTTTAGTATGTTTCTATTTGTGAAATAAACATTAATATAGCCAGTAGATGCATATTAAACATTCTTTTAAGCTACTTCACATTCAGATTCAATCAATCTGAAGAGCGATTTCTCAATGTAAATATATTTCCATCATAGACTATATATACAAACCACTATATAACCACAGTGTTATACCAGTTATAAACTATGCTAAGGTTTTATAATATCAAACTAGAATGGTTCTGATAATATTGATGTGTACTATTGTTTCAGATCTTTGAGGATTCCATTGTGCTGAAGTCGGTCTTTGAGAGTGCAAGGCAACGGATAGTAGAAATCAATCAAGAGGACACCGATGCTGTTGGAGCCAGCGAGGCAGTGTGTGCCAAGCATTTAAACTTAGATAGTAAGATTAAATTTACTTGCATTGTATTTATGCATCTCCAACATATTTCCAACATATATGTAATGCTTTTTTCAATTTACACTATAGCTACAGTTGGATTAGTCCTTCTGCATACACACTCAGTAAGCCATCAAATACTGCCTGTCATAATATAGTTACACATTTCATTTTAAACATTAGGATATAGTATGTGTAGGACATGTCTGACTTCATATAATGCATTAAAACCTTAAGTGATTAGTTCTCAGCTGCTGCTTCTGTGTAAAAGAGCCATTTTATCCTGGACAGCTGTAAGTAAGAAGACTTTCCAGTATACTGTATAAAGCCCAGAATTTTTTACATGTTGGAGACAAATCTATCTGTCAGTAGTAGCTATGGTGGTTGCTTAATCAAAATCAGACTGGAACAGTGTATTAAGGCAGTTTTTTGCAATCTATGCAGTGATTCAAATTATTTTTTTATTATATTTCAGTCATCTTAAGGAAAAGTTTAGACTTATTCAAGTTGGGGTCCAATACAGATATGATTAACCATTTAGGTTGCTTTCACATACAGTATTTAGTCTGCGTGAATCCGGGCCTGATGGATGGTTCAGTTCATTTGGGCATGTGAGAACATGGTAATTGCACATGGTTGTCGATGCTATCAGCTCCCTCTCTCCCTGGCTCACAGTACCTTCTGAAAAGTCTGCAGAACAAGAGAACACAAGAGAATGGAACAGCAGGCTTTTACACAAAACTTGTTTTAATTGGCAAAAAGCTTATTTGCATAGATCTGTCCTGCTCTGGTTGGCACAGGAGATTCCCCCTGTGTAGAGAGGGCAGAGCAAGACATTAGAAATCAAAGAATAGAATGAGATGAAAGGTGGGGTGATCCTCTGCTAGCTGAATGGCTTGGAGGTCAGTGGCACTGGGAGGCGGGGAGGAGGCTTAAGAATGACACCCCAACAGCTGCTGCATGAAGGCTTCTGGATCATCCATGGGGACATCTTTGTGAGTGTCATTACCATGGATGGAGGAGCTGCAGCTGGAGGAACAGTTGGTTGTAGCAGGATCTGGAGTACCCCTTGGTCTTTGGCCAGCTTCATACTGATGGATTCAAAGCACTACTGTTGTTCATGGACCTGATGTTACATCTGCTGGAGGTTGGTGAGGGACTTAGTTATCTCTAGGTTTCGCTGGCAATGTCTGGTACCTCCTTCCTGGGCTTTGTTCATGGTGTACATAGCACATAGTGCTTTGTGTTGACTATGTTAGAGCCATCTTTCTGTGGAATTCTTTGTGAAATCAAATTATAGTTTTTTCCCACAGATGCTTTACATGGATCATGGCATAGTACATTTTTTGCAATTGATGACCTCCTGCCAAAAAAGCCTGTATTCAGACAAATAAAATTGCAGTTTAGGATACAGATTTTTTTTGTAAGACAA
The DNA here is from genome assembly GCF_019097595.1 of Hemibagrus wyckioides. Classification (NCBI taxonomy): domain Eukaryota; kingdom Metazoa; phylum Chordata; class Actinopteri; order Siluriformes; family Bagridae; genus Hemibagrus; species Hemibagrus wyckioides. Next base: position 11,335,141 of record NC_080737.1, on the reverse strand, counting down.
AAGACAGGTCTTTTGTAAGTTTCCACTGCGAACTGAAAATACTGAAATACAACTTTTTGTAAAGAATACACTGAAACAATTTTCTCCTATTTTCTTTCAGTAAAATCAGAACCAACAAAAGCAAAATTTGACAAGAGTAGGGAGAGAAGCACTACTGTTCCTGCTAATTCCAGTGCTAAAATAAAGGGAATTTACAGCGACGAAGACAGCACGGAAGACCAGGAGGACAACACAGGCTTGGAGGATGGCTGAATTACATCTTCTGGAAATGAGCTTCACGGCTTTCTGTCATCTTGCTAACATTGGAAAATGATAAGCTCATCAAATCACTTGCATTTATGTGAGTCGATTCAGTGATTTCATTGTTCCCAAATTTGTTCCATGATGTGAACATTAATGTACTGAGATACTACTAATGGCATTATGTTGTACTTAAGCATATACTTCATTAACGACTTCATTAAATCCATAGACTAAATAGATTCATACATATTACCAGAATGTTAAATAACTAAGGAAATGAGTAAACAATAGTTCTGCCCATTTTGCACTTTTGAAAGCATGGTAACCTCAGTGTCATTATAGACAAAGGTTCAAAAGATGAACTCCACTAAAGGCCAGTCTAGGGAAATATATAACTCAGATAATCTTACTACACCATTGACCTGTTGGAATATTCATGGAGCACTATGTTCACAATACACCAAGCGCCAAGGGACAAACACAAGGTTGTGTTACAACATTTCATGCCATGCCATAATGACTGACCTTGGAGCTCAGTGCAATTGTCATAGTCATAGTGGTAATGATTTGCTATAGTTTGCTTAAACAAAATAAAAATATTCTGTTGTGTATCTCCTGAACTCGAGCATCTGCTGATAATCACCACTGGAATATATGACATATACTGGTATTATCAGTAACAATAAGAAACACTTGAGTAAAGTGTGCATGTGATCTCTGTCTCATACGTTTGATGTAAATGACAATTTTATTGTCTCACATCACCAGGATATGGGTTCTGACACAGCAAAAGTAATACTGTGTTACAAAGTCAGATTTTTCAGGCAAGCAAATGTCTAAAAAGAGAATGTTAACAAAATTCAGCTTGGCCTAAAAGCACTCCTTATGACAGCTATCAATGGTTGTACTTTATAAAGTCTTTATAAATGTTTATGTAGCTTCATTCCAGTTGTCATGATAGGATCATGCATGTATCATGTAACCCTGTAAAATCTACAGTTTTTAACAGTCAGGGACACAACCTTTTTTCCACTTAACCACTGCCTATTTTTCATAGATTTTGGGAACATTTTAATTAGATACTTAAATTAAATTGGAAATTTGTATGAAAAATATCATCACTCTCTAGCTTGTGAACATCTTTGGGAACAACATTGAAACCTGAACTCATATGTAATCAATTAATGTCTTAACTATATGATTAATGAGCCCTGTGGTGTTTTTGGAGCATGGTGCATTTTGCTGGAAGGACATTGCCCTCAAGAGAGGGTTCTCATGATAACACTGTCAAGATGTGCGTGTAGTTTTGAGGGTTGAGAGAGAAAGATGTCTTTATAGGTAGATTTTGAAATAAAGTTTTTAAGGTTTTTATGATATGAAAGTGCGAAGAGGTTTGATTTGAATCATCGTAATTGATAATAAACATTTTTATAAATAGTCCTACAGTGTCTGTGTATCAGAATGGTTCTTTTGGTGATTAATCCTGCAATTATTATTTACAGTGTGATTGTACTTCAATGACATCGAGTTATTTGGGTGTCTTTTTCAATAAGCTTTTTTTTCTTCTTTTTTCTATTCATACGATGTCAATGGGACTCTTATTTTGAAATTCATTCCCCATGGAGGCTCTGATGCCGGGATTGAAAGAAACATACTATAAAGTATTTTAAACGTATAAAGCAGTTTACATTTACTTCATTTGACAGTACATAAAAAATCATGTTGAAGAGTTATGAGAAGACCCAAGCCCAACTTGTCTGGAAAAATTAAACATAACATTAAATTGAATGCAGTTACAGAATGCCAGTAGAGGGAACACAACAGTGTAGAAACATGATTATAAATAAAGATAGAAAAAATAATTGGGAAAGCTGCATTCTGGATCAGTTGAATATCTGATGGATAAAAGACAGTTTTAGATGTTATTTGACATGTAATATAGTATAGTATATATGTAGTACATGTATGTACCTTTTGTTTTAGAGCTATAAGTTTTGACAGAATTCACAATTGTGTACAATTGTTGTATGTTTGCTCACACATGTTGACTCTTATATGATGTTGTCAACTGTGCATCATCCCATTCATTTCCAAAACAAGTTAATTGCACTGCATATATAGCAGCTAATGTTCCCACAACCTCAGAATACTGTCTAGGTTGAAATGAAACCCTGTCTGTGTCCTTTGGCTCCTCTAATTAGTCCATATCTTCTCTGGCCTTGCCTGGGTATAAATTGCTGTGCAACAGGAAATCTCATAAGTAATTCATGCTTCATGCTAATTCATGCTGTAATAATGATTGTTTTAGAACATTACGCCAGCTAGTGGCCTCCACACTCAAAGTACTGTAGTACTTGAATTTTTTTTTTCCACCGTACAAAACATTTTTAGGAGTTTCATTTAACTGTCTGATCCAATAATAATACTTTTCTACATTTACTTTGCTGTAGAATTTACCTTACTTGGTAGGGACCTGGCACATTGCAGTTAGCTGCATATGGTGCTGCTTAACTGCAGACTGGACAGAGGGCCCATGCTGACCCATGTCAACCTCTGAAAGCACTTGAGCATCAGAACTGGACCCAGGAGCAATAGAAGGACGTGGCCTGGTCTGATGAATTAAATTCTCTTTGACATCATATGGATAGCCAGGTGCATTGCTTATCTGAAGAAGAGGTATCACCAGGATGCATTACAGGAGGAAAGCAAGCCGGAGGAGGCAGTATGACTCTCTGGGCAGTGTTCTGCTGGGAAACCTTGCGCCCTATCATTCATGCGGATATTACTTTGACATGTACCACCTACCTAAACATTGTTGCAGTCTAAATACTCCCCTTCATGCCAGCAGTATGCCATAATGGCAGCGGCCTCTTTAATCAGAATTGTGCACCCTGCCACACTGCAAATATTTTTCAGGAATGGTTTGACAAACAGGACAAAAAGTTCAAGGTGTTAACATGGGTGCCAAATTTTCCAGATCTCAATCCAATCAAGCATCTGTGGGATGTGCGGGACATCCATGGAGGACCCACCCTACAACTTACAGGAGTTAGAGGATCTGCTGCTAATGTCTTCGGTACCAGATACCACAGCGCAAATTCAGATGTCTTGCGGAATCTATGCCTCAATGTATCAGAGCTGTTTTGGTGGCACAAGGAGTGTACACAAAGCAAAAACAACATAAAGGCAATGTGATTATGTCAGTTTGGAAGGAATATATTTCCAAAATAAAGATTTACCACAAGAAGCCTGGAGGACACTAGTTTACACTTATTTTTTAACTAGATTATTAACCATTTTCATTTGTGTTTTTTCCCCAACATTATGCTCTTGGTTGTGTATATGGTATGGCAATTTCAGCTGCTCCACAATGAGTCATTAATTGCTCCCATTACTCTATCTACACTCTGGATTTTATATTTAACAAAATCACACCACCTGCATCAGAACAACCCATTGCTTTTTGCCATTTTCTAACATGAGGTCTCTGTAGCATCAATAAACTACTGCTGCTACATTCATATCCCCTGTACAAAAGAAATAAGATAAACAAACACATTTAGGCATCAGAGGTTGTCTGTGGGCGCTTGTTGTGAAGGCATTTGCTGTTGCATGCTTGTGTGCTGATGTTGCTTTATTAGCATGGTTTATTCATGATGTGCACAGATAATGTCTAGCAGCTGTGAGTAATGGACATTGTAATATGTCTAAAAAAAACGCCTGGTCCTTTCACACTGAAAAAAGTTGACATAGTTGCTTTTATTACCTCTCTATTACCTGATGTTGAAAGTGGAAGGGATGTAACCTTTTCTATTGATATTGCATTTGGGTTAATTTCGAATGCTTTTATCCAAATATGGCTGAGGCAGAATCCAATCCAAGTATATGGATCTGGATGTGGTAGAGTGGCTCTCTGGCAGCCCACAGGTCTATACAGCCACAAGCACAGAATCTATTATTACATTTTCTATGTGAATTGTGTACACTGAACAATTTATTAGGAGGATAGTAGGATAGTATACTCCTTTACTGAAATTCTACTCCATTGTTAATGATGCCTTGAATTAAGCCTTGATTTTATTATTTATTTTTTACATATAATTCATGTAGATAGAGTGGATAAGCTTATTTTCAGAGCTCTAAATGCAATTACTGCACCTGAACTATTTATAAGCATAAGGTTTTGTTGGGTTTTCCTAATTCCAGTGTAACATTAATCCACAATATTAATGCTTTCTTCCATGTGTAATTAATTCAATCATTCACATTAACATGTAACATAATATTGACAAAACAATTTATTTGGATACATTGATGATTTTGATGTGCATACAGCATACAGTTATGTACATTTTGCATATTTAGTTTGAACAAAAAAAACTAAATGCTCCAAGTGTGGAATGGTCTTATAAATACATATATTGGCAATCCCATATTGCACAAAAAAGATATATTTTATTATATTATATTATTATATTATATTATGCAGTGTATATATACATTCATACGCATGTGTCATAAATACCAAAATAACTTCTTCTAAAGGAGGAGTTAAGCTTTATTTGGAATGCTACATTTCCATGAGTGTTTGACTTACAGAAGTTTCAGCACTTGTATCTTTATTCTGGGAATTCTCAGGGTATGTAATAGATGCCATTAAAAAAAAAAATTAAAAATTAAATTAAATTAAATATTTATTTAGTTATTATATAACATTTATATAAAATGTGCAGTGATTTAAGTCTCTCATTTATGTACAAAATAATATGTCAATATTTATAATAGATCTGCTTAATTGATAAGTATTATCAAGTATCTTAGTTGGAACTGTACTTCTATTTGTATATTTTGTACCCTTGTATATTTAAAAGATCTTTGTTATAAAAAAAAGTATGCCCACCTTTAAAATTTATGTATTTAACCTTACTTAACAAATTACACAAGGATGCGATTAGCTTTTCAATAACAGCACACACTTGCTTCCTGTTCTCAACATTTATTTAACAGACCAGAAAAGAAAGCAGTTGCAACATTCTTGCTTAGAAAACTGTATGTAATGTCCAACATTTTTCATTTCATTTCATTGTCTGCACCACTTATCTGATCTATCATCGGGTCACGGGGTATCTCAGGCGTCATACACCCTGGACGGAGTGCCAACCCATTGCAGGGCACACACACACATTCACTCATGCAATCTAGAGACTCCAATCAGCCTAGAAGCATGTCTTTGGACTGTGGGAGGAAACCGGGCAAGAACATGCAAACTCCACACACACAGTGAGCGGAAGCGAGACTCGAACCCAGGACATTGGAGGTGTTCGGCGAACGTGCTATTTTATGGTTATTATTTCTTTGTTATTTATTTATTTTAATTTTATGGTTATTATTCATGAGTATTCACAAACTTTCTGTGGTATTTTACCTTAGACATGGACATTCACAGTATATTTTTGTAAAATTAATAATATTTCAAAAATACAGGAAAAATCTGTAAAAATTAACAGTAAAAAGTGCAATTTTTTTTTACAGTGTAGACATTTTACTACATATGTAATTTAAGTAAATTAAATCTTTCATACTACACACACGCACACGCACACACACACTCAGCCCCAGTCAGCACAGTCACAGTAAAGGCTCCTGTGGCTCAGAAAAACCCCCAATAATTTCCTTCAATATTGCAGGTTGTGACCAATTTATTTGAAGTCTGCATGCTACATCCCTTGGCACTTTTTTTAACTATCAGAAAGTATTATGCACAGCAGTACAAAATATGTCAGAGATGCAAGACATAACTGACAGTTTTGAGAAGAAACCTGGATTTGCAATGTGTGGGTAAACATAAGAATGAGATTTAACCAGAATAGAGCTGAAATCAGTCTATGCAAATAAATGAGAAATCTGAGTGTGATTTAATTTTGATAAGTGTCTCAAAAATATATCTACTGATAAGTCTAGTTGAAGTGTGTGCCACCTGTCCTAGGTTTCCCATTTTTTAACTATTTGTCCCAGAAATAATTTCTCATTTCCTAGGACATGTACGATCCATTTTCTTTATTCGGCAGATTTCCTTCAGCTACTGTATATTTTATACGTCTACATTGCACAACTATCACATTAGTTATCCAAAACTTGTTTCCAGTGATAATAAACACAATACTTCGGGCTATTCCACTGCTGTTACTTGTGACATACTTTTCTAATCATTGTTCTCTATAGTTGCCAAATGACCAAGTTCCACAACATTCATTTGTCACTTTTGCTAACAATGCCAACTTTAATCATATGTATGCAAATTCAATAACATAAAACGCTGAAATTGAAGGTGAGTTGAAGGAAGAGGATGGTGGGAATACTATACTTGTCAAAAACGTTCGACGTCATTTAACAATAAGTGGCTTAAACCAAGTGTGGAACATTTAGCTACATGTAGCAGTTGTCCAAGCTACAAGAAAGAAAACACCAAAACCTTCCTCAATCTAAATGCAAAATAAAGGCAATTTATACATTATGCTGAGGATGATAAAATTGCTGTAGTCAAATTGATCTCTTTATTCCATGACTTGCACCATGGCTACTAGCTACTAAGATAAGCAGATTTTTGTACTAATAAAAGCATGTATATAAATGTATATAGACCTATGTAAAACCCAAATTTTTTAAAAACAAAGGTCTGTAAGGTATTGTCAGTCTTTTTTGTCAGTTCTGTCAGTATTTTTAAGGAAGAGGGAACTTCACACCATCTACCAATTTAAGCACCAATTGTTTACAGATGAATTAGCACCAAAGATTTACATCCACAACATGGTGTAACCAAATTTTTACAGGGACAAATTACTTTTAATTGTTTATTTTATTGATAGAAATTTTTGGAATCTATAATTTGCTTTATTTTTCTAAAGATTTCTTTTCTAAGATGTTTTTCTTTCCAGCTGTCCATGACACACCAGTTGAGAAACACTGCCCTAGACAGCATACACATCCATGTCACTGACTCATCTTTGTACATTTCATATTGTACCCTGGCTTTAATGTAGGCTGACCTGGAAAATGTCATGTTATTTTTGCATCCAAGTATTCCTGCTGGTCTCTGATGGAAGAACATAGAACATTTTTCTTAGAAACTACAGCAGCTGATTAATGGTGTGCGTGCTCCTGCGGTGATTGTGGCTGACTCAACCTCCAGTTTCACTAAGAATGTGATGAATCTTTTTCCACAGGGCTCAAAAAGAGGACAAGTGGTCAGGTTCACTGAGCACAAAAGAGAGATATTTAATATGCAGAACATGCCTTTGAACGATGAAAATAACTGGATCCAGAACATGTAATAAATGGTCACCACTTAGATCACAACAAAAGCTTTTACAGAGCTACAATTTATCAATTGCATCAACATCTCAATATATGCAGAGAATCTTGAGCGGCCACAGGATCACACTAATAATTTTGCCACTCAAACAAATCTCTGGTAAGCAGAACTGGCAGTAAACTGAATACACTTTCAAGAAAACATCATTGTTTTTTTGTTAACAAAATTGCTAAATATTCACCCATAATAAAACCCATTTAAAGAACATTGAATAACACATTTAAACATTTTTGCAACAGTAGAACAAACAATAATAACTGACTTGTGTACTTGTGTATCTATCTATCTATCTATCTATCTATCTATCTATCTATCTATCTATCTATCTATCTCTCTCTCTCTCTCTCTCTCTCTCTCTCTCTCTAAGTTTAGAAAAAAAATGAGTTCTCTCCCACCAGTACAATTTAAGGGACTTATGCTATCTATGGTGGCTTGCGATGGTCCAACAATTTATTACCTTATATCATATCAGTACTCACAACCCATGAATTTTCAGTTGTACCTGTACATTTCATATGTACCTGTATATGTAATATGTAATATGTAAAAGGATATGAAGAATAATAAAAATTGCTTGTAAAAAAAAAAAAAACACAGAGAACACAATAACGCTGAGCCTGGCACAGTTATACCCTACAGCCAGGTTCATCAAGGGCTTTAGTTCCCACATCGCCACTTCCCTCATGTCCTTAAACAGCAGTCCTTAATAAAAACACTGCACTTGATTAAGCCTACAAGAGGCTCATAACAGCATTCATCACCACTCCTATTTTGAAACATCCTACCCCCACAAAGCTATTCACTGTTGAGTTACACGCCTCTAAATGTGGAGTGAGAGTGGTCCTGTCACAAAAGTTTGGATACAAACCCTGTGGCTTTTAGAAGCTGTTTCCTGCAGAGCAAAATAACAACAATTGAGAGTTGTTGTCTGTCAATCTCAATCACAGATCATAAAGACCTGTGACTGGAGACAGCTAAATGCTTGAACCCTTGGTGGGCTGCTTTAATATCATGCTCTGGTTTATAAGCCAGGGTTCAACAACACAATTTGCTATCATGTCTGAACCAAGAAAGGAACTTGTGTGTACATTTTGCAAAGATTCCTTTTCACTTACATTGTCAGTAATATAATTTGCAATTATAATGAAACTTGTTGTATTAAATTAGAAAAGAAAGCAAAATAGCATTTTTATAAGTGACCTCAGCCTTTTGAACCCCGCTGTGTATAGGTGAATTGAGTGTAAACTCCACTTTAGACACAAAACAGTTCTAACTCACATTTAAAAGTCTGTTTTAATCTCCTCACTAACATAATCTTCTAACGGTGAGCAAAACCCCCTGGAGATCTATTGATGCTCTTCTAAAGCCCACTTCAGGGAATATGGACTTTAAATGTCAGTTTCCGGAGTGGTAAGGTGGTGTTTGCAAATTGTTACTATACACTGTCATGGGACTACTTAAGATTTTTCTCTTTTCACCTCTTTTATAACAGTACACAATATCCTCCATTTATGGCTGACACAGCCAATACTGATTATGTAACCTGAGTTCTGATAACAGATATTGGTTAAATTATTTTATTAGTATATTTGTTAGCAAATGAGTTGTCAAATATGATATACTTTCATAAAAGTTCATTTCAAAATAATAGATGAAGAATGGAATTATTTTTACTTTTATTTACTTTACTGGATTTTCAGTGGGACAAAAGTCTACATTCACAAAGTTCCCTGTATCTTCAAACATCTGTAAGATTATATAAACTGGTGTAATTAAATTCTGGAAGCTTCTGATTGGCTATTGTCATAATTAAGAGTTAATTGTAAATGTACTTGTAGCGGTAAACAGATCTTTTTTTTAGATACCATAGTAAAATCCAACTCAACCAAGAAAAAAAATGTAGACCAGAAGCAAAAAATTTTATTCAAATGAAAATTTTGGGACAAGACAGATAATGCGGCTTTCAATATAGAGTTACACACGAACTCCCAGAATTAAATTAACTTTGGCTTGAAAGGTTCAGTTGAACCCCAAAGACAAAAACAAAGTAACTGGTGAAGGAGTTGGAGGGGTCAGGTACCAAATATGTACATCACCATTAAGACATGGACAGTAACCCCCCCCCCACACACACACACATTGATAAACCCGGCAGTGAGGTAATATATCTCTTTAAATACTCTCTGTACATTCATCTGTATAGTCTGCACATAGACTATATACTAATATATGTATATTCATATAGGTATATATGTGTGTGTGTATGTATTCTCCCTGCATATCCATCCAGCTGTAAAGTTATTCATAGTTATTCATATGTATATTTCATACTATTGCATATACTGTAAATTCATCTATATATAGTTTCTGTATATTTCCTATTCCGCACATTCATATATATCTGTAAAGTTACAATTATTCTGTACATTAATTTATATATTCTATGCACAATATCCATCTTTGCTCACTTTATACTGTATATTCATATATATACAGTATATATATATACAGTATATATATATATATATATATATATATATATATATATATATATATATATATATATTTATTTATTTGTAAATCCAATTTATATATAGCTTTTATTTATACATATCTGTATATATGTTCATATTGCACTGCTAACTTGCACTTCTGGTTAGATGCTAACTGCATTTCGTTGCCTTGTAACTATGTGCAATGACAATGAAGTTGAATCTAATCTAATCTAATCTAATCTAATCTAATCTAATCTAAGACACACCTGCATCACCATGAAGACAAGATGGCATCATGCAGGTGGATGATTATGTAGAAACATAAACCTCTAGGACATCTGACAGAAATGTAAAACATGGTCGCAAGTGTGTCTTCCTGCAGTACAAGTATCCTAAGCATAACTCTGGCCATCATAAATCTGACCTGACCCTGATCCCATAGAGGATTTGTGGACTGTATTGAAAAAGCAAGTCTGAGCAAAAAAGTTTCACAAACTGAGTTACACCATTTCTGTCAAGAGAAACGAGCAAAAATTCTTGTAATTCTTGTATCTTGTAAAGTTTGTGGAACGCTATCTCAAGAGTTTGATTCAAGTTTAATTAAGTAAATTGCAAGGCCATCAAATATTTTTTTTATCTTTAGTAGATTGTTAACCAACTGAAAATGTAATATAATAAATATGTGTTGAAATAAAGCTACCTCTTATTATAGCTATTATCTATTATTGGCTGTTATTTGAAATGACCTTCTATGAAAATAAATTACAGTAGAAATGCTAATGTACTTAACACTGGAAATGCATGGTAACGTGAATATGCTTTAGGTATATATAAACTTGCGGCTTATTTGGTCAGATACCAGTTGCAGACACCTGCAGCACCTACAATGCATATTTGAGATCAACTCAAATGATTCAACTTTATTCATTTTTACTTTGCACTCACTGTGTGTTTACAGACAGAAACATTATACAGTTTCAGTTACAGTTCCAAGAAAATATTATATAACAATATTAAAATCTTATACGTTGTACAGGGACAGAACTGGTGATTAATACAAGGTCTTGTTTAGCTGATATGAAACAGCAGAGTTATTTTATTCAGAGTTTAGTTATTTCATATAAAATAAAAGTTTAAGTAAACAGCATTTCAAATATACTTAGGAATGCTTTTAATTATTATGATGATACATCGGAACACAATGACAAACTTAACAACCACTATTTACAGAAAAATAGCTCTACACAATACACAATGTAATAAAAAGATAATTCCTTCAAGGATATTTCTTGTGATTAGTCCTCCACACCCCCTGTTTGTCAAATTTTTCTGTAAACCCCTATACTAATGGCCAATTTGAATGTCTTGGTCTATGTGCATCAGACTGTGTCCTTTTCTCTCCATATAGAACTATTTAATTAATATAATAAATATTAAATATAAATATTGAATTAATTACCCAACACACATTTTGACCTTAAGTGTTCTGAGACACGCTTATATACAGTAGAGTACTGAAGTAAAACAGAAACTGTATGACCATGTAGATCATGACCAGAAGCATACTATCCTCACGCTTAAGCATGGGGGTGGGTCAGTGTTGATGTTGGAGTGTTTTTTTCTGCTAGAGAACTGACAATCTTGCTTTTGCAAGAGAAGAATAGGCAAAGATTTAAAGAGAGAGGCGTCAGAAGCCTGTCAACACTTATCGAAATCTCTTATTATAGGTTTTCAAGACAAAAGGATGCTCCAAGTAGTGAGGTTGGAGGATGAATAATAGTTCAAATGGACATTTGTCATTCTTCTATACCCGCTTTATTCTTAATTAGGGTCATGGGGATCTGCTGGAGCCTATCCCAGCACACATTGGGTGAAAGGAAGGGGACAGGTTACCAGTCCATCACAGGGCCACATACAAGACAGACAACACACACTCACATGGGCGATTTAGAATTTACCAGTCAACCTAATGTACATGTTTTTGGACTATGGGGGGAAACCAGAGTACCCTGAGTAAACCACAGGAAGAACATGCAAACTCCAAACAAAAAGACCCCTGCCCCTGCCTGACCTTCTTGTTGAGGCAACAGTGCTGCCCTGGACAATAGATTAAATTAAATAAATTTGTCAATAGAGCTAGATTTTGTTTTTCATTCCAATTCAATATTTTTCAACTTATCATTAAATATTCTTTATTTGTTTATGGAGATTTATTTGTTTATTGTTTATGGTTGTATTTTCATTAAATTTTATACACCGTAATACATCTTAAATATTTCCACTTGCAACTGTATGCATGTTGAAAGGCATCACTAATAGATTTCAAATGAAAACACTTAATTGCTATTCAATTTAGCTTCAACAGGTCATTACATTACACATATAAAAATGTTCAAATCAGAATATAGAATTTATATAAATGAAACACTATCAGAGAAGCATGAAAATCTGTCCCAATGATGTATTGTAACAAACTAACACCTTCAAGCATTCTTCATAAGCTGTTTAAACATCCTTTGGTAACACTACAATGACAGTACATGAATGTTCATGCACCAATAGCTGAGTTATACTTATCTAATTATGAACTAATACTGACTTAAGGCATGTTCTAATTAAACCAATGAAAAGTTAATCTTAACTATGACTATAAAATGATGTGTGAATAATGACCACCTTCAGAAAATTTGTTAATGCAAAATAAAAAAATGAATGAATGAATGAATGAATGAATGAATGAACAAACAAATAAATAAATAAACTGAGACCATTGATTCATTACTTATGTCTAATTAATGAATAAAACTATGCAGAATCTATCCTTATATATCTAATTAGAAAAATGGAATTGGTATACAAGTTCTTAAAGTATGCTTGACATAAAATGACCTGCCTTTCATATTAAAATGATGACCGAGAGCCTTCCACCTTCTTCTGCTCAGCCTTAACTTCTACATAGCTAAAAGTAAGTGGACACCTGACCATCACAGCCCTGATGAACATCCCATTCCAAAACTATGGGCATTGGTCCCCCTTTGCTGTTATAACAGCCTCCACTTTTTTGGAAAGGCTTTCTATTAGATTTTGTAGTATGGTTGTAAAGATTTTTTGTTGATGTTGAATGAGGACTGATCAGAGTTCCAATGGTACCCTGTGGGGCTGACAGGGTCAGGACTCAATGCAGGACACTTGAGATAGTCCACAGTAATTTTGGCAAAGCATGTGTTCATGAACCTTGCATTGTGCGCATAGGTTTTGGCTTCGTAGTTTCAGTAAAGGGAATTTACATAGATATCATACATCATACATTAGCCTAGATTTAAAATGGCAATGCTCTGCCTAGAAGTAGTGGTTACCTATCAAATATCTGTCAAAAATATTTAGCTACTGATTAGTAGTTAGCTTTTCAGTAATGCAAATATATCAAATATATATCCTTTACAATATCAGGCTTTTGAGCTTTCAATTAACGCAAATGTATAACTTTTATAATAATAATGCAGAACTAGGGCTGAGAAGTGTGAAAGTGAGGGGATTTTTTGGTGCTAAGAAGTGTGAAAGTGAGGGGATTTTCAGGGCCCAGAATAGTCACCCAGATGAGAGAAGACAGACACACGCTAGACGTAACAGCATCTTATCAGCATCAGCATCGCTTAATAGGTAACGTAGAAGCACATTTAAATTCAGACATAGAGGTTTTACTAAGAAATATAAGCACATCTAAACTTAGAAATAGAAGCATGGTTTACTAAGAAATGGAAGCACATTGTTGTAAACATCGAGGTACGTGCACACCGTTGTAAACATCATGTACCCGAAAGGTTGGGGTCAAATGAAGCAAGTGTGCCCTTCTAGGTAGAATTTACAAGTCTGAAATTACACATTGATGTCATCAAGGGGAGGATGTTTTCATTTAGGGGCGGTATCGGGACAAATAAGAAAATATAGTAAGTATGTAAATTAAGGAAGGAGGAATTAAAGTAGCCATACATTGAATATAATGTGAAATTGCTGGAAATATTTTAATTAGGAAAAGGAGGTGCCATGGGGCGCCTGAGGTATAAGTAGAGGGGGATTTTTTGGGGTTTTTTTAGACCAGCTTCTCTCTTCAGAAATGCATGTCATTGACTGCATCTCTGAATAAAGAAACCTGCTTCTTCTCATCTGCTGACTGAGATCTCTGTTATTTTGGCTAAGTATTTGATAGTTTATTGAATTCATTGGGTAAGATTATGGAAATAATAGAAATAGACACAATCTAAAATTCCACCCTGTGATATGTCCACTCGAGAGGGTTTTTTTTTTTTATTTTAGTGTGTGTGTGTGTGTATCGGTGTGTGTGTCTCTCTGAGACAACAGCAGCCAGTGCGAAAGCGAGCACAACTCAACCTGAGCCCTCGACATCATTTCCTCTTGAGCATTTCCCCTCACTGTGTTTCACACATCCTCTTTTTGAATCTCGTAGCTAATTTGAGTTCCGACATATTTATTTGTGCTGAAACCCGGGAATCTTGTGTGGGAAGGCTGACGTGAGTCTGAAACCTGTGCTAGGACCGCGACTACTACGGGCTACAGATCGCCGGCACTAAAACAGACAGGTAAGCAGACACCTGTTATACTCAAAGTCTGTGTTAAATTTGTATCTGTGGTCTGAGAAGAGCGGCCCTGAGGAGGGTGTAGGCGGTTGGCCTCACGCCGAGAACTAGAGGGTGATACAACTGGTAGATTTTAAGTGTCAGAATTATGAGTTGATGTATTAAATAAGTTGTAATATAATAATAATGTAAATTTAATCAAAACATTAGGTCTTGTGTATTGTGATGAAAGCAATAGCTAAATTGTGTTGCATTTATTAATAATATAGTAAATTATGAGTTGATATAAGTAAATACATTTAGTAAATTTAAAGCAATTTGAACAAAAACAAGCGTTACACTTACTCATTATTCTGACTGAAAATAGTTTCAATCTACTAAGAATTTTGTTAAAATTTAAATGATATTTACTAAATATCTAAGCTAAACTAAGTTACTGTAAGTACACTGCCTTTTGAATGAAATCCACTTTTTTCCCTTTTTTGGTGACTTTAATTTTCCTTACTTAAATTCTACTCAGTATATTTGATATGTCCACTCGGAGGGGACTCTGAGTTCTCTGAGTGTGTGTTTTTGGGTTTGGGGAAGACCAATATTTGGATTGATGGTCAGGTGTCCACTAACTTTTGGCCATATTCTGTACTTCTCTCTCTCTCTCTCACTCTCCATTCAGCAATTTCAGGTATGCTAGTCAATTAACTAATAGACTAGTGTACAATATGCATATGAATGCAATCGCACATGTGCACGATATTCAGTCCTTCTTGTTTATACATACCTTTTCTAGATTCTCCATGATCATGTTTTGCTCTTTCTGCTTCTTCTTTCCTGAGAGCTGGCTGTTCCTCACCAAACTTTTATCATTGTTTTTACCTAATATTTTGGACATTTCCAGTCTTTGGCTCGGCCCACTGCCTGTCTCCAAATTCAGATTGATTGGTAGGACAGCATTACCCTGCACACGGTGCAAGTAAGTTCTGCTCATGCTGTGCTGCCCTGAACAAAGCTGTAGTTTAAAGGCAGCTTGGAACCCCCTGCGGAAGTTTTCATTGAAGAAGCCATAAATGATAGGATTGATGCTGCTGTTGCAAAAAGCCAACCAATGGGCCAAAGGGTAGATGTAGATGTTTATCAGCCGGTGCTGGAACTCATTCAGGCTGGCATAATCACTCAGCATCATCAGCGTCCACAAAGGCAACCAGGACAGAATGAACAACAATGCTACAACCAGTAACATCTTAACTACATGCTTCTTTTTCCTTGATGCTAGTTGGCGAGTTTCATAGCCACTTGGGTTTCTCGAGCCAGATCCGAAGCTGGTACTAGATTCTTGGTTTGCAGAGGTGGGAGTGGCTGTCTTGAAGAGTGTGAGACCAATGCGGGCATACATAATGACAATAAGGGTGAGTGGACCCAAATAGATATTGGCAAAGAGCACAGTGGTATAGATTTTGCGCATTTCCTTGTTGGGCCAGTTCTCATGGCACCAGTAGAATGGCTTTGTAGAATTACCATCCCCTAATAAAATGAGGATTTGGCTCTCCTTAGTGACCTGCAGCATGACACCTGATGGACACATAATGGAGATAGCCAGTACCCAAATGACTGCAATTATGAGAGTGGAGGTGGAAATATTCAGCTTCTGCTTGAAGGGGTAAACAATGCAACGAAACCTGAGAAAAAGTGACAGTAGAAGCAAGAGAGGGAAACAAGACACAGCACATATGGATATGTACAGCAAATGTTCTATATAAAAAGATATAGGACACATGTTATTAATATACATAACACAGAAAACGCAAATAGTTCTTTACCTGTCCACAGCAATGGCTACCAGTGTGAAGACAGAAGCAGACACAGATATTCCTTGTACCATCCCACTCAGCTTGCACACCAAACTTCCAAATGGCCATCCTAGCAGAGCAATTAATGAAGAACAGATGTATAATACTTTTAGAGGGGACTGTAAATTTGAGTAGCCAGCATAGATCCAATGTGCTATGTACCTACTTCACTTCTCCAAAACATTAAACTTCTACGTTTATACTGACATTTAAGCTTACATGCTTATTTATGTTCATGTCTATAATTCACATTAAACATTAACACCAAAGTCAGATCTTCTCTTTCTAGCCTCCTTTGTAGTTTTATATTCCTTTTAAATTTTCCCTTTAATCAATTTTCTCATAACTTTAAGTTTTTCTTTCTTTTCCTTAATCTATTTACCATTATTAATTCTTTCTTTCTTTCTTTCTTTCTTTCTTTCTTTCTTTCTTTCTTTCTTTCTTTCTTAATTTCTTTCTTTCTTTCTTTCTTTCTTTCCTTCTTTCCTTCCTTCTTTCAGAGCAGGAAGCTGCACTTTTACATGGCATAAATATATGTCTTCACACAGAGTGAGCAGGTAGATCACATAGCAACCAGAACTGCGTCTGTGATAAAACACCATATAGGTGGCCACTGAATTTTCTAGTATATTGCTTGTACTTTTATTTATTTTATTTTTTTTATAGATATTTCATCTTTTGCAGCATTTGTTGCTCCAGAACAAACTAAAAGAGAAACTGCACTGCAAAATACATGTATTCTTCTTCTTTTCTTATTCTTCTTCCTCTTATTATTATTATTATTATTATTATTATTAATAATAATAATAATAATAATAATAATAATAATAATAATAATAGCTATGTGCTCCATGGAATGCGCATGCAAAACAGCTTCAGCTGTCCAGTTTAGGTGAGCCTGTGTCTAGCCTCAGACTTCTGTTCTTGGCTGACAGGAGTGAAAACCAATGTGGTCTTCTGCTGTTGAAATCCATCTGCTTCAATGTGTTGTGCTCACTGTGGTTCTAAAAGAATGACTATTTCATTTGAGTTACTGTATCCTTCCTGGTAGCTCAAAGCAGTCTTGCCACTTCCCTCTGACCTCTCTTATCAGTAAGGTGTTCCCATTGACAGAACAGTGTATCAATCAGTGTTTTTGTTTTTGTACCATTCCATGTAAACTCTAGAAACTGTTGTATGTGAAAATACCAGAAGATCAGTAGTTTGTGAAATACTCTAACCAGCTCATCTGGCACCAACAACCATGCCACAACCATTAGCTGAAGCTCTTGACCTTTATCTTCACGTTTTTTTTTTGCACTGTGCTACTGCCACATGGCTGGCTGATTAGATAACTGCATAAAGAAGCACAGGTGAACAGGTGTTAAAGTGGACGGTGAGTGTGCATACCATAATTATACCAAAATGGTATCTAATTATTTGTCAAAAAAGAATGTGCTGGATCTTGGTGCAATAGACTAATGAGTGCAAATTGCATAACTTACCTGTAATGATGTTATCAACTAAGGTGGTGGGCATGCAGAAAATCCCAACCAGGAGATCACTGATGGCCAGGTTGAGAATGAACAGGTTGGTGACAGTGCGCATATGTTTGCGTCTCAGGACAATAAAGCACACCACTCCATTACCAACCATACACATAACGAAAATGAGAAGGTAGGATACAATGAAGATGGTAGACACAAAGCGATCATGAAGGTAGATGTCCACATAGGTGATATTGGCACCAGGAAATGGACCGGAAGTGCTTGAGTCGACCAAAAGTTTTCCCGAATTTTCCAAAGTGTAGACCGACACAGAAGAGATCGTTGAATTCAGCTCGAGGGTTTTCAACGCCATTTTAAAATCCTGAAAGCAAAAAAATACAAGGAAATTACATTTTATTAAATCACATTGATTTACATTGAAAATAAAGAGTGACATATTCAGTGAGCTGTTCTTAAAAGACATTAATTTAGACCAGGATTTGGAAGATGCTGAAGGAAGGAAGGAAGGAAGAAAGAAAGAAAGAAAGAAAGAAAGAAAGAAAGAAAGAAAGAAAGAAAGAAAGAAAGAAAGAAAGAAAGAAAGAAAGAAAGAAAGAAAGAAAGAAAGAAAGAAAGAAAGAAAGAAAGAAAGAAAGAAATGGTAATACCATTCATTCACTACAAACAAAAGTGTTATTCTTTATTTTTTAGTAAACCTGACACCTGTTTGCCCTATTACATTTCACCCAGATTGTCTAGTCCCTGGTCCAGATGCAGGAACAGCAATATCAGGTTCTCATCCACCTGCAGCAGTGGCAACAAAATACTCTCTGAGCTGGCCTGAAGAGCCTTTTAACCATGTCATCCTCTCATGCATATCTATCATTAAGCTTCCTCTCCCTTGCCAGGATGAATATTTGAGATGATGCAGAGTTGCATCTGGAAATGTTCAAGTGGCACCACCTCAGTATTTGATTTGCCAAGGAATGACTAGAGGCTTTGCAACCAAGCACTCCTGACTGAAACCTGCTGCCCATGAACCAGCTGGATTATCTGGCAATTTGGAAAACCTTGCTCGAGTTGGTCAGTCTGTCTCCAGAGGGATGTTGCTGACACTATAGGCAATATACAGGTCTTGTTGGGTTCAGGCAGTGCACAGGCCCTGATCCACCAATGGTCAGGCCTGGGTGGGTCCCAGCATTTAAAGCAGTGTAAGATACACTATATTGCCAAAAGTATTCCCTCACCTGCCTTAACTCGCATATGAACTTAAGTGACATCCCATTCCTAATCCATAGGGTTCAATATGACGTCAGTCCACCCTTTGCAGCTATAACAGCTTCAACTCTTCTGGGAAGGCTGTCCACAGCTCCTGAAAAACAACCCCACACCATAATCCCCCCTCCACCAAACTTTACACTTGGCACAATGCAGTCAGACAAGTACCGTTCTCCTGGCAACCGCCAAACCCAGACTCGTCCATCAGATTGCCAGATGGAGAAGCGCGATTCGTCACTCCAGAGAACGCGTCTCCACTGCTCTAGAGTCCAGTGGCGGCGTGCTTTACACCACTGCATCCGACGCTTTGCATTGCACTTGGTGATGTATGGCTTGGATGCAGCTGCTCGGCCATGGAAACCCATTCCATGAAGCTCTCTGTGCACTGTTCTTGAGCTAATCTGAAGGCCACATGAAGTTTGGAGGTCTGTAGCGATTGACTCTGCAGAAAGTTGGCGACCTCTTCGCACTATGCGCCTCAGCATCCGCTGACCCCACTCCGTCAGTTTACGTGGCCTACCACTTCGTGGCTGGGTTGCTGTCGTTCCCAAACACTTCCACGTTCTTATAATACAGCTGACAGTTGACTGTGGAATATTTAGGAGTGAGGAAATTTCACAACTGGATTTGTTGCACAGGTGGCATCCTATCACAGTTCCACGCTGGAATTCACTGAGCTCCTGAGAGCGACCCATTCTTTCACAAATATTTGTAAAAACAGTCTGCATGCCTAGGTGCTTGATTTTATACACCTGTGGCCATGGAAGTGATTGGAACACCTGATTCTGATTATTTGGATGGGTGAGCGAATACTTTTGGCAATATAGTGTATGTGCTGCCCTGGCAGCAGATGATCTTTTGGGTGACAAAACCCAGGTAAAGTCAAATGTTGAGTTGGCAGGGATTCCAATGGATGAGGTCCCAGCTCCTCTCCTGTCCTCAAACCCCTCATGGATTTCCCTCTGGAGCAGTCATGCAGCAATATTTGAAGAACACATATGATCAGGAGATTTTTGGTGCAAAGATTATAAATAAATATAAATAAAATGTGCAAAGATGTCACTGACCTCCTAATACCAAACAATTAAGTGCAATTGCTTTGTCTATTTCTATTTTTATTTCAAGATTGTCCAAAATGCAACAGTGAGAGTCCTTAGAAGAACCAGAAGATCACCCATATTATAACCACACTACATCCACACTACATGTGCACTTGCTTTGTCTTTCCTTCATGTTTTTGGCTGTCATTGTGCATGCAGATGAATATTGACTGTCACAAGTTCAAGTATAGCTACAAATCTGGACATTAATGTTGCCTAGTTAACCCAGAAATAGCATGGATCTCATCTGGCCATAATAGTTATATCTTTTTATTTGTCCTTCTTGACTAGACATCACAATATCCTGAAACAGTAACTCTGACAATGATCTTAGCAAAGAATGTGAGAGAAATCCAAAGAGGTCCTAAATAATCAGAACACACCATAAAGGTCACAAACACATTATTTAATAAATGTTATGAAATATTAAATTAAAGCAATCATAAGTAGCATAAATTACTACCAAATTTTGCATATACATTATAATGCAAAATGTATGAGGAGACCCGACCATCACACCCATACAGTATGTGGGCCTTCACCAAACTGTTTCCTTACAGTTGAAAGCAGAGAATTATCTAGATCTTTCATCTTACATTATCTTTGTAGGCTGAAGCTTTAAGACATCCCTTCACTGGTATTTGGGCCACATAGAGTAGGTTGCATCAGCACTAAAATTGCCTTACTGTTTCAATATACACAACACAAAAAATGTAAAAGTTCAGTGGCTTTCCCAAATTCTTTATCTAACAGTAAATAAATTATTACAGTGCAACACATTTGTTGCACATTTTCTAATGTTTTAAATGCTAATATCAAAATTGCAATGCTACACATTTAATGTATACATTCTCAGACATACAGTAAGTAATGCATTGTAGACTTTATGACATTCTTATAAATCTTTCATTGATCAGAAATAAAAAAAGACAGACCTTTTAAAATGCATGGCAAAAGTCTCTAAATTGTGCTTTTTGTAGTTCGCAATTTTTGAGCTTTTTGTAGTTCACATTTCGTGCAATAAGAACTCTGTGCAGCTAAATAGGGCAGTCACTACATTGCACCATGAGTGCACAACTAGAAACAAAATACAGCATATTTTTTGGTCTTCTGTCATTCCAAAAAAGTAATTAGTATATCAAATGAAATTTTAAATGTATGGTGAGACTAACAGTGTTAATGGCTGATACACAAGTCTCGATGGATAAGTCAACACTGTTACAGCCTAAGTATGAAGTGGCTTAGTGAAAGCCTTTTGATAGTTCTCTCAAGGTGACCTAATTGATCCCCTTGTGCATACATGTTCTCTTCGAAAGCTGCATAAAATGTACAGATGAAAGGTTTAGGCTCCCTTATGCCCACCACTGGGCTTTAATCAACTGACATGGTCTCAATATGAACATGTGGCTATATATACACTCCTCAAACACTTTATTAGGGACACAAATACAAATACTAGGTCTCCCTTTGCTCTCACATTCTCAACAGTCTCAATTATTTGTGGCATGGATTCCACATGTGAAATGGTGTATAATTATGCTATAAGTAGCCATTAGAACATGGTAAATTGTATCCATGAAGGGATGCACAGGGTTAGCAACAATATTCAAATAGGCTGTAGCGTTGAAGATTGATTGGTATTGGTATTAAAGTGTGCAAAGAAAACATTCCCAACATCATCACTCCACCTCCACAAGGCAGGCTGGGTGCATGGATTCATTTTGTTGGAAATTAAATTTTAATCAGAGCAGGCTACGTTTTTTTTCCCAACCTTCAACTGTCCAGTTTTGGTGTGGCCACTGCATCCTTAGATTTCTGTTCTGTTTCCTTTTGTTGTTGTAGCCCATCTGCCTCAAGGTTTAACATTAGGTGCATTCTGAGATGCTTTTCTGCACACAATCTTATAGCATGGTTACCTGAAGTACTGTTGCCCTTCTGTTAGTCTGAATCAGTGTGGCCATTCCGTGTTCACCTCTCTGGTCACTCACTGGATGTCAACATGCCACAGAAATGGGGATCACAATTTCCCCCCCCATTGTGATAAATGTGAACATGACCTCTGCTGCCCCATATATGCATGATTTTATACACTGCACTGCTGACACATGTAACTTGACAGCAAATTAATATTCACATAATAATTATTGGGGTTACTATCTATATATAATCTTTATCAAGGCATTCATTTAGCTTCTCTTCTTACAAATTACAGTGCATCCACATAGAAGTAAGCTTTCTGATGACATAGTAACACTACATGGCCATTCTGTTTCATCATGTTCAGCACTAAAAGACCTTGGTGCGATTACTGACTCCAGTCTTCCATTTGAAGCTCGTGAAGGTAATATTACTAGGATAGCCTTCATTCATCACAGAAATATTGCTAATGTTACTACATGATTCAGAAAAAATAGTTCATCTTTGTTACCACTAGGTTAGATAATTCTTTACTGTCTGGATGTTCCAGTTGGTGAATAAACAAGCTCTTCGTCGTCCAAAATGCAGCAGATAGAGTTCTTAGTAGAATCAGAAGATATGATTACATCACCCATATCTTAACCACACTACATTCTACTACCACACTTCCAGACTGAATGAGCACCGAATGATCTCGTGCCAGAATACCAGAGCATATTTTTTCATTTTTTATGTTCCACAGCGCCTACTTCGATCACAGTGAGCAGATTATTTGCTGATACCTTGAATATTGAAGGTTACAGCAGGGGACAAAGCTTTCTCTTATGAACCCCGACAATTACAGAACAGCCTTACAATTAGTGTTGGGGACTCACATAGTTTCTCAGTATTTAAGGAAAAAAAAAACAATCAAAAAGCAAGTATGAAAACAACTCTAGTCTTGCGGCACTTAAAGTGTGAGCTCCTTCAGTATCTGGGTGTTTGGACTGATTCTGCCTCACTTGGACCAAGCAAATCTAGAAATGGATATGTAAACGAATCCCTGCTGCCCCCTGTTGGCTACAGAGAGAAGTGCATTACTCATTTTAATATTTTCTAATAAGTCTTAGTAAATAAAAAAAATTGCTTTGAAATCAAATAGTCTCTACTCACGTTATGAGGACGGTTTATAATCTAATACAGTGAAAGCCTGTCACCGGTCTCTTATTAAATAACGCAAAAAATCTGTTTCTCTTGAAAATTATTAAGAAGAAAAATTGCCAAATGGCAGTCACATGACTTCACATCTACTATTAGTTAAAAAAGCTGAGCTGGTCAAGAGCATGTGTAGCACTGTCAAAATTTAAAAGAAGAAGTAGTAATAATAATAATAATAATAAGAAGAAGAAGAAGAAGAAGAAGAAGAAGAAGAAGCAACATATTCACTTACAGTCAAAACTGTAAATGAATGAAAATATCAATTTAAGGCTTTAAAAAAATATAATGCCTATTTTCCATTTTGTTTGCAAATAACCAGAATAAAAGGTAAACTCACCTCAAACTGAAACTTGTCCGACTGGGTAAATTTTAAGTCAATTAAAGTTATATATTTAATCTTATTCCACATATAAAAGCCCAAACGGGGCTCTCAGCAAGAAGATCCCCAATGCCACCACTTTACTTTCCGCCTGTTTTGCTCACCTGTCAGCACGCACACATTAGGATAGACTGCTCTACTCTCACATGCTGTAAAGCATGATCCGCCTCCATCCACTGACCAATCAGAGACAAGTGATTAAACAGCAAAATTGAGTTGTTTATTTTTTTTTTATTAACAAAAATATATATTGCAGTTCCCTTGCCGTGAAGTGACGCATGACTGTGATGGAAAAGGACAATGATTTTTAAGGGATGTATGATGGGAAACAAACAATCACACAATGAGAAAAACAGGCTGAATGAGTAGTGGGAAAATTTGGTGATGCACGTGACCGTGTAATTATGGTGCTCTGCAATGAACCCCATACCAAGTGATACCTCTACGAACCTGACCAGGATAATGAAAATGAACCTTTGAAGAAATTAAAAATCACTTTCCCATCTCGTTTTTCTTTCCCTTCTGTTCATGAAGTTCTGTAAAATCAAAAAGAAGAAAAAAAAAAATCAAGACCAAGTTCTCTAATATCCTCAGATCTCAAGAATATTTGATAGCAACATGTTAACACTAAACAGATTGATTCTAACTTATGCTTTATTGGTTTCTTGTCATTTGGCTCACTCTTGATCGTACTCCATGTGTAGAATGAAATAGAATGTTGTCCTCCTCTTCTCTAAGGTGCAGCATGAGTACCACACTTATGCAGTGTATGATTATGGACAGTGATTATAGATTATATCTCTAATGCTTTTTCTGTTCTATTGCCATTATATTATTTAAAATGTTTTTTTTTTCTTTTTGTAAGTGTTGACTGAACATATTTATTTGGCCTACAATTTAGAATTGTTGCATGTCCATAATTTGTGATTAAATGCATCGACCACTTTCTTTCCTCTCCCTCTTCAGTCAAATGTACTAACTATTCCTGTATGTTGTTAGGTTGTCAGGTATTTCATATCTGCATTAATTAACACTTATGCCAATTATTTCAAAGTTTCAAGTGTTTGTTATTAAAATTTTTGGTGTCCAAAGGTAATTTTGAAAGTAGTCCACACCCCATTACAACCGTGTAACCAGAATATATTTTATAGTTCTGATGAACGTGAAATGTCAAATCAATGGAAAGAGCCACTCTCTTAGCATATGTATTTGAATAATTTAATGTTCTTCTGTGCTGTGGGACACAAAAGCAGCTAGCTTTGATCAAAAGATGCAGGCTCCTTGTCGGCACCTGAAAATATTAAGGATACAACAGCTTTTGGTCCCCCAGCTATGGTGCAGCCTTCTAATCAAATGTTTGGGATTCAGACACAGCGTCAGGCATTTCTGTGTTACCTTTACCTTCTGGCTCTCCCTTTTAGTTAAAGGGCAAAAGCATACCTAGAAATCTCTCCCTGTCTTTCTCTCTTTGTGTCTGTGTGTGTGTGTGTGTTGAGATACACATAACTCCTGCTGAGATACCTGATCCACATCTCTAGACCAGCCTGATTCATAAAACCCTGTTTCTGCTTGCTGCTTGGAGCCTCGTTCACCTAAAACTCACTTGCTGCTGCCGAGAATGGCCCTGCATGGATACTCTACAGATCACCATGGGTTTACTGTGGATGGTGCCACACATACACACTAAGTTGGCTGTGGATGTTTGTCCTTGGATAACCTAAGGACAGCAATTTACACTTCAAAGTCTACACTCAAATCTTAATCATTGAACAGTGAACCTCGGGTACGTGAGACATCATGTGAAAACTCTAATGAAGCTCATACTCAATTTCCTTTCAGCACTTTTAACATGCTTGACTTTTTGTATCAATTATATATTCCATTATTATTCTGTTATCAACCATATGACACTGAAGAGGACATGAAATGACTGAATTGCCACTTAAATCTGTTTTTTGTTTTACTTTTTAAATGGATGGAAGATATACAGCTATAAAGCTGATGTCTGTGAC
The DNA here is from genome assembly GCF_019097595.1 of Hemibagrus wyckioides. Classification (NCBI taxonomy): domain Eukaryota; kingdom Metazoa; phylum Chordata; class Actinopteri; order Siluriformes; family Bagridae; genus Hemibagrus; species Hemibagrus wyckioides. The sequence goes on along the minus strand of NC_080737.1, from coordinate 11,309,243 downwards.
ATGGCTGGCAGCAGGTCTGCTTAAACCAGTAAACATTTTGATTGTACAGACTTTTTTACTCTATTGCATCTATTACATCCATTCTTCATTAATAAACCCGTAAACAGAAGCTGAACTTCACCCCTCCTAACCTGCATATTACCTGGATACCTTCTTGTCACCTTCACAGTGACTGCATGAGACAGTATTTTTTGTGATAAAGCCATTTCTTGTAATAAAGCCCGTTCTTCTTCTCCCCTCATCATGCCAGACCTCATGCAAATAAATTTGGAGCTACAAGGAACTCTGTCCCCCCCCAAAATGGCAACAGACTTCTATCATCTCCTATTAGCTTCTATCCTCTTTTCATGGCTATGGGTTGTATATTCCCTTCATTTTTTGCAGTTCATATAGAACTACCAATTAACTTGTTTAGGGCTGTAACCCTGTTAACTAGCACTCCAAAATCTATGATATAATACTTATCTCTTACTACCTCATTTACCTCAAAGCATTTCTTATATTCTGCCACATTGCAAATTGTGGGCCTTTGACTATGTTTTAAGTGCTGATTTACAAAGATCCCAGTGACTCAGCTGTTGGGACATCTAAGAGAGGTTTACTGTCCACCTAAAGGACCCAGACAGAGAAGAGTCTAGATGTATACCTTCCTTTTACCTTGAGTGATGGTGGGACCAGTCGAGCAGTGCTATATGGTTGGTGGAAGCATGGTGCAAGTATCAGTGTTTTAAATCTGTTGGCGGTATCTACACTAAGCCAGTGGAGGGATCCTAGCAATCGGGTGATGTGGGAGAATGTAGGACGTTTGAAAACAAGTTGCATTCTGCAGAGGTTGAATGGTACTCAGAGACAGACCTATCAGAGAGAGAGAGTTACAGTAGTCCAGTCTCGAAATGACAAGGGACTAAATGAGCACTGAGTGTAGCTTATATGAGTATGATTATATCTTTTGAGGTCTCTTCAAACACAGAGTAGTTGCTAGATGTAGCTTCTAATTTTGCTTCTACAGCAAACATCAACAACGTCCTTCAATGTTATTCTCCAGCTTTCCTGCCCAGTAGACTGAATATATAAGAAATGTGGAGATGATTGACATAAAAAACGCATGAATTCCAATCTGCATGTTCAAACATTTATATTACCACTTATGGGATATGCATCGGATTTCAGTGTCACATATGAAAGTGGTCTAAATTGGAATTGAACATGTCAGATGTGTTTTCTGCTGCTGGTTACACATCCATGCAAGTAAGAAATCTGTGTCATGCTTGAAGAAAAAGATTAGATTTCAGTCATTTTTGCGAACTGTGATTATGTGAATATAGTCTAATTGTGGTCCTTCTCCAATACCAAATCAACTCATTGCCATATGGTTATTCATGGAGTACCTGTACAGTCAGTTGTGTTAGAATCTCCACTTTTACATCTGATTCTGCCCAAACTGCATTGCAGAATTCAGCAGTCAGGCCTTCTTGTGGGTTGAAGTAGCCATACGTTTCCAGTGCTGTGCTCAGTAGCAGTTAACACTCCTTAGTAGCTTCCTCAGAAAATAGAATCGGCCCTCTCAGTTAAGAACAGGTTGTGGACCATGACCAAGCAATCCTGGAAATCCTCCTGAAATGCAAAGAGTTTCCCCAAATGGGAAATCTGAGTAGCAGAATGGCAAATCAACCATTGTGTGTGATCATCATATTTTATGTTTTGAAGGGACTCAGCTTTAAAGTGTAGTTCTTAAAACAGTTAAGAAAATCACCCACCACAGGTCCATGTTTTGTTTCCTCCTCCTAGATCAACTTTATTACAAAATCATTTGCAATTTTGCTTTTGGGCCTTTTCCATGCCTACTTTAGTAGTCACTGGTATACAGAACGTATATTGTCACCAAGCTGCATCACTGTGCGGTATGGTGGATGCACTGCCTCCTCTCGGAAGACTCTCCAACGCATAGTGAAAGCAGCCGGCAAGATCATCGGTGTCTCTCTGCCCTCCCTTGTGGATATCTTCCATACCCGCCTCACTAGTAGAGCCATCAGCATTGCAGCAGATGGTTCACACCCATCAAACCTCTACTTCAGCCTCCTGCCTTCAGGGAGAAGGTACCGAAGCCTCCAGGCTTGCTCTACAAGACTCTCAAACAGCTTCATCCATCAGGCTGTCAGGATGCTGAACTCTGTCAATCATGTCCCTCCTCCCATACCTACTCCTGGACTCTGAAACCACAGCTCACTCACACTTTATTGCACATTAGACACTTTATACGACAAAATTCTATACACACTGGACTGTTTACAAACACTTGTTCTAACATTACATGTTTCGGCATACATGCACAAAATATTTCAATCTCACACTGTTTTGCACTTTACACCTTACAATCTTATTGCATTACTCATACTGCTGCTATTGTAAATATTGTACATGCTGTTTTTCTACCTAACTTTTTTGAAGTTTACATTTATCTTCATGTTTATGTTCATGTTTACATCTATCTTCAGCTTATTTGCACCTTGAATATATTTGTATATTTAATAGAATTCACTGTTTACACTTACTCAGATATATATCCATTCAGAAGTTCAATTTATTTTTCGCTGGTTTATTTATATCTATTTATTATAAGTATACTACTGGTACCGTCACAAATCTGTTCTTTCTTGCACTAACTGTAAGTACAATGTTAATACTGACGAGAGAAGAGAAACGGTATTTCGATTCCTCTGTATGTCTGCACATATGGTGGTATTGACAATAAAGAAAACCTTGAACCTTGAACTTGATATTAACAGAGCCAACATTGGGGAGAACCAGTGAAGTAAATTCTGTTGTCAGAGAGTGTACTATTTAATCTTACCCTTTATGGCCTGTGTATTAAAAAGTCAATGATCCACCTCACAATACTAAAATCAAATTTATAAAAGAAGAGTAATTTAGTGCAGCATGTCAAAGCACTATGAATGGCTAATCAACTTCTTCTCAGAAACCCACAAGTATCTTGTGTATGTTAATAACTTGAATGCTAAGACCTGTTCTTTAAATGCAAGTGTGTGTATTTCTTGGCATAGATTTTATTTATTTATTTATTAGGTAAAATTAGGTGAAAATCCTTATAAAAATGTAAAACTGGACATTTGGACCATCCTCCCTTCCTTGCATTTGGTGAGTATTTGTTTCCTCCTACTGGTGTTACCATTACATAACAGAATTTTAAACCCATTTCTTGGAAGAATATGTGTCATGTGCACTTAGTAAAGAAGTAGGATATACATGTTTGAGCTTGAATGAATCTAGCAACCAAGCAGGAGCCACACCTGATTCAGCTTATACAAGTTGAATCACTGCTTGATTGCATTGAAAACCTTTAGCCAAAGTTAAAATCTTTTTTTTTTTCATTTGTTTATTTCTGTGATGTGTTGGTAACCTACATTGGGCAAATATATCATCACCTATCTTTTAACTATCTTTATTTATCTTTTTACTCCAATAATACAATTCCATTTTTTTTAAACAACTACTACTACTGACACAATTTAGCCTACTCCAGTTATCCTGCAACTGTGGGTTTTTAAACATATTTTACTTTTGACATATTTACATTTCACTTTATTGTTTATTCTTACTCACACCATCCAGTACATTACTAAATGTGTGTGTGTGTGCACAATGCTAAATACAGTCTGTATACTGGTCTGCGCTATTTTATGTATCTGTCCTGTAGTGTATTGTATTGTACGCTACTGCACTGTTTGCACTAGGTTGCATTTTATGTGGCGGGGATTACTTCATTATTCCCCCTTTACTATCTTCATGGACCTCGCTTTGTGCACAATAGATTTTTGGACCCTCAGTTCCATTGAAGGGAAATCTTAATATTACAGCATACAGAAACATTCTAGACAACTGTGTGCTTCAAACTTTGTGGCAACAATTCAGAAAGTCCCCCCAGGTACGATGATCAGGTCTACAAACCTTTGGTCATATACGTAGTGCATTTGCTGTCCATATTGTTAGAATATATGCAAGCAACCTTTTAAAATGATTAATACAAATTAGAGCCACTATAATGCTACCTATCAGGGCTGTAAAATTAATTCAACAGTTGTATTCAAATCACTCCAAATAAAATAATCTTAGGCTTTTCAGCTGCCAGTTTTGTGAGGCACAGATTACGACTCCTCTTAAATTTAGAAAAGATTGACAATCCTTGGTGACAGAGTAATTAGTGTGAGCTTAGATTCAGCTTGGGAAACCAGTCTTTTCTGATGGATTATGTCAATGAATCATGCAACCGAAAATAAGCTATGTTCTGTCCTTCCAAATGACTGCGATAATAGACATAATTGTTATGTACATCACACAGACACCCATATGTAAATAACACTGAGTAATATTACTGACTAATACATTTTACAGTTTGGATCTATTGTTTAACATGAGATGGGATTATGGGGAAAAGACAAATGGAAAAAAAAAATAGATTTTTGTTATTAAATCAGCTGATTGTTGTAGGTTAAAAGGTAGAGGGTGGAGGTGGCACAGAGAAACAGAAATAAACAATCCATCCTCAGTGTTTTCTACAGTCCCCCACAAAACTATTGGAATGGCAAGACCAATTCATTACTGTATTTTGTGCTATACATCAAGACCTTTGTGTTTGAGATCCAAAGATGGATATGAGATGTGAGAATTTGGATTTATTTCCTGGTGTTTAAATCTAGATGGGTTAAACAACATAAAATATAGAACCTTTTGTATCAGACCACCCATACAATTTCTATTACTTGATGTCAATCACCAGACCTTAACCCAACTGCACATACATTTCACCTCCTATAGAGGAGAAGCAATGGAAAGAGAGCCCCCCAAAACAAACAATCATTGAAAGGGCCTGCGGTAAAAGCCTGAAAATCACAAAAGAAGAAACCAACAATTTGGTAATATCAGGTTGCAAGCTTGATTGATGGTAGTTATTGCAAGCAAGGGACATGCAACCGCATATTAGTGTTATTTACTTTAATTTACTTCAGGACTTATATTTTTGTTCACAGAAATATTGGGTGGTCTGATACAAAATGTGCTATATCTGTATGTGTGGTATGTTCTAAATGAACTGCTTTTATTTATGTTGTTTATGCTGTCATATTCATTTATTGGTCTCAGACACAAATGTCTTCAGTCTATGGCAGAAACAAAGGAATTGGCTTTGCTGTTCCAATCATTTCAGAGTGGACTACAAATTTGTAAAATAAACTTTCCTAAAAAGGTGGATTTTATTTATTAAACAATATTTCACATTACTGTCAAGGTCATCGATTGCTTTCACACCAATGTGTGTTGTTTATTTAGGTATTTTTGGATTTGTTTATTCCAGAGAGAGTACTTATGTCACATGCACCTAATATATGATAATTATATAGTCTTCCATTTAAACAAGGTGTCTTTACATGTGAAGCTAATTGGATTACCAGGTTTTAGATTTTTTGAGTAAACAGCATGTGTGAATATCATGCAAGTATTATTATGATATGATTTATGTTAATATTAATTCATGTTTCATTCAAATATTTCACAAATTCTACTTTTCACACAAATTTTGTATAAAGTTAGAAAAATGTAAATTAATTAATAAAATATAAACTTGACTAATGGTCTCAAGCCTTAGAAGCCTGCTAAACATACATCCATTTTATATAAAATAAAGTAAAATAATAAAATAAAATAAAATATGTGGTGTGGGTGAGGGTGTGTTTGGACGACAGTAGGTGTGGGTATGTACAAGCATGATACAAGGACAATAAATTTGACTTGCATTAAATTTGTGCTTCAACAGTCCTCTTGGTAACAGATGTCTCATATTTTTCAATAATAAGCGTAAATATGTTAGGATTTTTGTGGTTTGTTGAGAAAACGGACTGGGTCAGAATATGTGAATAGATTCTAGATCATTTTCATTTATTTTATTTGGCTGTTACTAAATACTAATTTGCACTTGAGTCTGAACAACAGGGTGTGTACCTGTCTGTGTTTTTGGAAGAATGCCCTACCCATTTTCCCAACCTTATTTCTCTGAGAATTGCATGTGTTATGATGCCTAGGTGGAAATGAAACAAATTCATTTTCCTTAATTCACAGTAGACCCGTAAGCTGAGTGGGAGGTGCACTTGGGCTGAGATAAAAAGTGGAAGAGAATCCAGAGGAAGAAGAAAAGAGCGCAAGCAAGCCTGGAAAATTCATTGACAGCAGGTATGACCTTACATAATTGATGAGCTTATAACTATAAATTAAACAGAGAAATACCTTACATAATATTTTATAAAAATAGCATTATTTCTCTTTTCTTTACAGCCTTTAAAACACATCTAAAATGGCAGGTAAGAGTATTGTTTTGACCTTTCTTTTTCATTTTATTCAGTCAAAATACTGATTTTATTATTCTAAATTATTAGTTTCTTTTTTCCCTATGCATTTTATCTACCACACTGACAAACATCTAGTGGAATCTCATTCTCCCGTCATGACAGGTTTCATCTTGTATATTTCTGTGAACTGAGAACTTTCCTCACCATTCAGAGGTTTACTATGCTTCATGTGTGATATTTGCTTATTTAGCTATTATCTGCTAAGCTTAGGTAAATCTGCTACATGAAGGTCATGATAATAGCACGTGAATTAAGAATATTTGTTTTTTTTTTTTCCCGGACATTTTCAGTAGGCAATTCTCAGTAAGGCTGCACAAAATGCTGCCTAATTTTATAACTCCTTGGTTATAAAAAAAAATAAAAATAAAATAAAAATAAAAAAATAAAATGGTATAAAATGATATATATGGTATATATAAAATGGTTATTTCAAAGGATGCTAAATGTTGCATAACAATATTGGCTCATGCCTCCTACTATACATTATCAACTAAGCAACATTAAATGCATTAAATGCAATTCCATCTGACTGGATGAAACACCTTCCTGCTAGATCTCGCCTTTGTGTCTCATGAGATTCAAACTTTTGTTTTACTTTGAAGCAGATAACAGCTTTGCAGCAGAGTTCCTGCAGGCTCACAATGAATACCGTAGTAAGCATGGAGCACCACCTCTTACACTGGATCCCAATCTAAATCAGTCTGCTCAGGCATGGGCTCAGAATCTGCTGTCCATCAAAACCCTGAAACACAGCAATACAAAAGTTGGAGAAAACCTGTACTATACATACAGCTCACCACCCAAAAAAGTTCCAGGCAAGTAACTAACTGGATACAGTTTACTGGATACTGTTTGGTTGCTAGCCTTTCATGTTTTTTTACATGTCATGAAGTAATGTTTTTCAACAGGGCGTGCAGCGGTGGACAGCTGGTACAATGAAATTAAGAAATATGACTTCAATAAACCAGGATTCATCTCTGGAACAGGTGAAACCACATAAAAGTGCAGTCTTGCAGTAGTTCTCAGGAAAAGCAGCTTTATGGAGATCACATTGGTAGCTAAATGAATGATTGAATGGTATGGCTGTGGTGAATATATCCATAAGGCTAGGTGTCTATTTGAACATATACAGTACCTTTTAATAACAACATGGACAGAAGAACAAACAGTGTTATGATTTCATGATACAGATGTATTATACAGTATACTGTATCTTGACACACACTTTTGTTGGTCTTATAAGGTCACTTCACTCAGGTGGTCTGGAAGGACTCTAAGCAGCTGGGTGTTGGGATGGCCACAGATGGGACTACAACCTTTGTGGTGGGCCAGTACTTACCAGCAGGCAATATCAGCAATGCTGGCTACTTTGAGAAGAATGTCCTACCACTGCAAGTGCCTATACAACCAAAATAATCCAGCAGTGGCATAGAAGCATTTCCGATTACATTAGTTTGGTCACTGTCTCTGAAAAAGCTGAACTGTGTAGGTAACAGCAAACTGAAAATAAATGATTACATTATTTCACAATTATTATGATAAATAAACTGAATGACAAATAAACTGATATGATGTTTATTGTGTGTATGACATGAGCAACTTTTGTTTTTCTTAGTATGATTTCCCCATAAAATATTAATTTATTTATGTGTAAAAGGACCTTTAACAAACACAATTCTAAACATGTTACACTGCTAGATTTGTATTAATCAAATGGTTTAATCAAGGTTTCTGTTGGAAAAAGCATGCAAACCTGACAATGAGACATTCACATAACAGAAATCAGAATTTCATGAAATAAAGCAGTTTTTAAAGAGAATGACTAAGCAGTGCCAAGCTGCAATAAAAGTGTTTATTTTTTGCTAATAATGCAGGCTACAGGATTCTACAGAAGTACAGGGAATGAGAAACACACAAAGGATTCACTGGTTGGTAAAATATCATTTAGACTAGAAACACTGAAATAATTATCCATAAAGCAAGCAAGGGGCAAGAGCATGCTATTACAGAGGGGTGATCCATTTGCATTTGCTAACTCAGAGGAAAGTAGCTAAAGGATGCTACTGTGGGAATTTTTTTTGCATATTCATATAATTATCATGATTATTTGAATATCAAAACTAGAAACAAAGAAACAAAGGTTGATAATGCAGGCAAGAAGAACATGTGATTAAAAAGAACAACTCCTGTAAAAATATACACCACATGATTAACTCAAGACAAGACACAGGGGACATAAGCTAAGGAGAGAAGGAGTAATGTCTTTGCAAAATATTGTACTGTAAAATGTTGGTTTTTTTGTATTATGTGTTAAATAAGACTGACAGGTTGAAACAGAGAGCAGATACTCAGAGTAGTTCAGAAACATATGTTGTAAGATTATATAGCTCATTGTTGTTGGTTCTTGAATCTGATTGATCAGGCGACAAGGACACAGGAAGTGGGAGAGCTGAGGGCACTTTGCAATTAGCTTAAGAAAAACATACCAATTAAAAAAGCAGGCTTAGTAAAATATGTTCCCTTTGCATGACGAACTGTAAAAACCAGTGTTGCCAACTCACAGGACAGTTGCCTGTTCATGCTCAAACAGTTGTCACAATCATTAGCTTATCAAAATGTGTTACTAGAAGAAGGAGATACTCAAAATGGAAAAGAGTAGAATAGAATAGAAAATATATTAAAAAAACAAAAAACAAAATAGAAAATAACAAATAGATTATAACTTTCTTTTTCCAGGAAGAACATTTATATTTATGTTTAAATATGTTTTATAATGTTCTGTTTTATTTATGTACCTAAATCATATTAGAAATTCTATAAAGTGTGTAGACAAAAAGAAGTAGTGGTACTGAGTAGTCAGGAAATAGACATTTTTTATTACATCCATTATCAAATATATCCAAGGATATAATCGAAGTTTATATAGCTTTATAGAGTTACCTCTTTATAGAGTCACCTGAACCAGTACTCTCAGCTCATATATCCAACACTAGTCATGTGAGCTGTAGAGCCATGTCAACTAAAATTTTGCCCTATCATCTGGGGATTGTGAGTTTGAATCCTGACAACATTACAACCATGGCCAAGAGCCGAAGAAAGCAAAGTTGGCCATATGCTATGACTGGGAGGAGTTGCATCCTCTCTTTTCCCTAGTAATCACAGCAACACTAGCTGATCATGAAGGACTGTAAGATCCTGCATATCAAAGTGTTGCTATGAATCTATATTTTTCATAGGAGTGTTCTGTTATTTGCAAATCTTTACATGTACTGTTGAATTCCTTTCTTCTTCTTTTTTTCTTTAAAAAAAGAATCTCTTGTATAATTTGCAAATGTCATTTGATTAACATGTCCTGTGTACATGTATGTCATATGTACTTATATGTACAAAATGATACTACCAAAGAAGCTGGGTTAATTTAGTTGATTCAAGAGAAATTTCATGTCAGGGAAAGAAGATACGATAAAAAGCAAATTAACACATCTGGGTGTCTGGTCTTGGGCATATCATTTTAGTCTTGTCTTGGTCTTACTGTCCCCAGTCATACTCAGTCTTGACTTGCACTCCATTGGTCATAATCTTTGGTCCAAAAATTTTACAGCTTTGAGTCATGAGTTATGAATTAATGAGCTACCATTTTCTAGTTAGGTGACATTATCCACTATTTGAATGAAAGTAATGTAAGAATAATTAGCTAATCTATGATACCATCTGAAATATACTGGTAAACAGCAGCCAACATTTAAAGTTAACACAATCAATGATTTTCACACCTGCAATCATCTAAATGGAGGCGTGCAGGCTTATGTTCCACTTATGTTCTGTCAGTGGAGTTAGTACAACAAGCTAGCTTAGATCTTAAAATAAACAACATACCAAATAAACTGCACAAAACTGCCCAGTGAGTATCCATTAGAACATCTTACAGCAGAATAAAACACAGCTTTCTACTGTACAATGAGGAGCGTGAGGTGTGTGTGTGTTGTAAACTGGGTTCAGCCTTTTATTTATCACCATATAAATCCCATAAAACACACTGTTCATAAGAAAAAATGTCAAGGGAAAATGTGAAGGGTAACCAAACTTGAAAAAGTGATATAACACTGTTCCTGAAAATAATATTTGGGAATGTAACTTAAAATTGAAGTTTGCCCATCTGTCCCAATGACTAACTAAGGAAAAGCTGGGTTCAAAAATTGTACTGCAAGCAAGCCATTAGATTAGCGTTATAAACTACTTGAATTCTGAATCCCTATTCCCTTGTAGATGGGAAAAAGAAAGTACACCCTCCTTCATATGAAACTTACTTACATAGAAGTAGAGAAAGAAAAATCTAAAATATATATATAATACAAAGGATCAGAATATAGCTGTCAGAAAGTATGAACTGTATTTGTAAATAAAGTGCAGATACATTGTATTGCCAAAGGTTTTGGGACATCTGCCTTTACATGCACATGAATATAATTTAGAGTTGACCCGCCCTTTGCAACTATAACAGCTTTAACTCTTCTGGGAAAGGTTTAGGAATTTTTTTGTGGAATTTTTCTCTAGAGGTGCATTTGTGAGGTCAGGCACTAATATAGGATGAGAAGACCTCCGCTCTAATTCATCCCAAAGGTGTTCTATCAGGTTGAGGTCAGGACTCAACTTTGTAAATTTCCTCCACACCAAACTCACTCATCCATGTCTTTACAGACCTTGCTTTGTGCCCTGGTGTACAGTCATGTTGGAACAGGAAGGGGTCATCCCCAAACTGTTCATACAAAGTTGGGAGCATGAAATTGTCCAAAATGTCTTGGTATGCTGAAGCATTAAGAGTTCCTTTCACTGGAACTAAGGGGCCGAGCCCAACCCCTGAAAAACACCTGAATTCAATGATTTGGACGGGTGTCCCAAAACTTTTGGCAATACTTTATAGTGTATGCGTAGTTGGATGTGCAATGCAATGCTGTGTGTCAGTGAGCTGAGTTTATCTCTCTCATTGTTTTACAATTTTTTTTTTTTTTTTTTTACAAAATAGCTTCAGTTCCTTAATGTTTGAGGGCCTTTGTTTGTGCACAGCACCTTAACAGGGTAGAAGTCTGGACTGTGACTTTCAGGCAACACTTTCATTTTTTTTCCTTCTTTAGCCATTCAGTGATCTATGCTTGGGATCATTGTCCTGTTCCATGACCCAATTTCATCCCACATCTCATCAGTCCAAAGGTTATTGTTCCAGAACTTTTGACATTTGTTCAGATGTAATTTTGCAACAATTAGTTCTATCATAATTTTTTTCTTGGAAAAAGTGGGCTTTTCCTCACAAACTTCCATGAAAGCCATACATGTGCTATCATGAACAGTCAGAAACATTTAACTTAAAACTTCCAGAGGCCTGTAAGATGTAGCTCTTGGGTTTTTGTTTGCATCTGTGCATTAAAATGAGTATTTATTTTTTCCAGCCTGGTCTCTGAATGTTGGTTTATGTTTGGAGAAAAAAATGACTACATATTGATGTTGTCTTGGGGGGGTGAGTGTGAGTGCAAATAGAGTGTGCCCTTCAAATAGAGCCCCCTTCAGAATCTAAAAATAATAAGAATATCAGCCTGTTTACTGTTAATTTTCTCCCAAAATACATTGTTCAGTTATATACAGTACAAGTGTAACATTGCAGAATCTCTTGAATGTTATTTTCTTGAATGTTATATTATAACTGCTCTCAATCATGAACAATCTCACCCACTTTACAATACTGAGTCAGCGGAGCTCATTCTCCAAAAGACTCACTCAGATTTGTTGTCACAGAGAACATTACAGGAGATCATTTATACCATTCCCAGTAGCTTACCTGTGTGTGAAAGGTGATAACACTCTCACACTGCACTAAAACAACTAAGTAACACTTACTGTATCTCCTATATTTAAGGTTTTCTTCCTTCTTCTTAATCTTATATTTTGTAATGTCATTTATATTATATGTATTATACTTATATTTCTATGTAATTTTACATTTTATATTTGTGTGAGTGTTGTATCTTGTAACTGTCTAAGCTGCTGTAACACCAGAATTTCCATCATGGGATTAATAAAGTATATCAATCCGTCTATCTATCTATTTGGAACCTAATGACACACCAGTAGGTGGAGGCAAAGAATCAGGTTCGAATATTTTTCTGGGTCAGTGAAAAGTATTTGCATATTATCACCAAGGAGTTTTTATTAGTATTATGTAAGTTAAATAAAGCAAATACTTAAGAGCCATCCATTGGATAATTTCTGAAATGATTAATTTGTTTAAACTGGCAACAAGTTATTTAAAACTAACTGGTGCAGGGAGTAATTTCTCATTTATTACATGACCATGTCAGAAGACATATCTTTATGGTTGTGGAAAAAATGTTTCAGAAGTGTCAAATTATTGGCCTGCATCAAGCAAAGAAAACAATTTTGGAAATTGCTAAAAGTACTAAAATTGAGTTAAGACCTGTCCAATGCATTATCATCTCCAAGGAAAAAATGGGATGGCAAGAAAACCTTGAATGATTGTGATCGGAGATCACTTAAATGTTTGCTGAATCATATCATATAAAACATCAGCAGAACCCATGGCTATGTTTAATAGTATAAGTATTTTGACACTCAATGCAAAGAGAACTCCAACAATCAGAACTAAACATCTGTGTAGCTTTAAAAACACTCAGCAGTGAGGCTAATCTGTAGGAAGCATAAAGTTTGGTCTCTAGAGCAATGAAGGTCATCATGGTCATGTGTTCTGAAGAGTCCAGATTTTCCATGTTCCAGAATGATGGGTGCATCAGGGTAAGAAGAGAGGCAGATAAAGTGGTGCACCCATCATTCCTAGTGCCTACAGTACCACACAAGTCTGTGGGGGCAGTGGTTAGGTCTAGGTTCAGCAACGTGATTTCCTTTCCTGGCCTTGCTGATGGACTGTATAATGGTATTACAGAAGTCACTGTGACAGTATGTGATGTAATTAGTGGTCATTTCTGTTCTCTCGTAGTGTTCAATTAAAGAGAACGCTATGAAATGATCCTGTGTATGCCCTGCATGCACTGTATGGCACTGTGTGAAGCAGATGGTAGCAATTTAATCATGTTACCTCTTAATTTGTTTTGGAGTACAGACATGGGGAACCACTGCCTAATGCAAAGGCTGACCTACTGGGTGGTGAATATCTTCGCTTCAGCCTGTAGGCAGGTTGGATATGTGTTCACAGCCATGACATGCTATTAGAGAGAAGCATCTTCTTATTTACAGTCCTCAGGTATCTGTTTTTCTGAGAAGTCGGTGCTGCTGCTACCTAATCACTAATTCCTGCTTCTCTAATAACAACGTCACCCGTCCTAATCAGACTTAGGGTGAATGGGTTAGGTTGGACAAGTGATCTACTGGTTCAAGCTGGAGGTGAATGGAATGGTGTATGGAATGTTTTCTTTATACAAGAGAAAACTGGGCCCCTTAATCTGAGTATTGTTGCTGATCCTTTTCTGACCATAATTTATCCATCTTTATTTGGGTACTTCCAGCAACATGTCACAAAGCAAACTGGTCCCATTTTGATGCCAATCAGTTCAGTACAAATGAAGGGACTCCCCATCCACCACAAGATTCAATGTGGAGTGTGTTCTGAGATTATTTTCTGTTTACACCATGGTTGTAAAACATCATTACTGAAGTTACTCTGACCTCTCTAGTCTCATTTCCCCTGAACCTATATTCACTGGTTATTTTAGTTTTTGCTACCAATTTGTATAAACTCCAGAGTACTGTGCGATCAATTTTTGGAAATACTCATATAACAGGGGAGAGCTGGCTGGTAAAAGGGAATTGGCAAGTGACCAAACTAGGGAAAACAGTTCCCAATATTTTGTTTGTTTCTTTAATCATTTAAAAGTTTCACTTTAAATAATTTGCCCCTGTACAATAGATACAGATAAGGACAAGACCAAGTGGGAATTTAGTATTGAAATGACATGGTGTCCTGTTACACGACTTATTTAAGCCATTGGTTTTTTTTTTCAAATGGGGAATCTGAGCTGAGCTTATCTGGTGCTCTTGCTTTATACCCTTATTTTTGAATACACACCATTTAGAGCGTGAAGGTCAAGCAGTGTGTGAACTGTACCTCTGGCTTAGTTATATATCTCAACAACAAAATACTTTGGTTACCAAGAGATCAGCGCAACAGGATGTCACCTTGTTGTAAGGAAATGCTCTCATAGCTGAAAGACAAAGAACAAATACATTTATTTACAAAGAAGCAGAGTAGAACTAGTTCCACTGGATGTCAGATCTGGATGTCATTACACATCTCTAATGGCATTACTAAGTGAAATGTTTAGTAGCAACAAACTCAAACACACTAAAAGCTATTATCATGGATACTGCATTTAATCATAAGGCAAATCAACCTTAAATCAGGTCTAACAATCCTGGAATACCTGAATTATGGTAGGTTTTTAAGGTAAAAAACATTTCTATGAAAAATCAGCTTATATTAATGTTGAAATAATGAAAATGGTATGTAAAAAGTCAAAACAAATTTTCCTCTATGTTCTTGCTACTCTGATCGGAACTACTGTGTGCCTCAGGTTTCTATGGCAGTGGCAGGGCACGTTTCCATAGAGCTGTTTTGTTGTCTCAGTGGTGGAAGGGAATTTCGTTCCAGTCGGGTTAGCTTTCCTCCCAGGACTCAGTAAAAGCCAGGCAATGACAGCAGGGTCAGGCTTTATTCATCAGTCCTGCCAAATGAGCTGTGCACCACTTTGTGTGACAAAAATAAGCTCTATGTCTGTAAGAACCACATTTCTATTGCCACAGTTATGATTTATATTCCTTACAGATTGATTCAAAAGAAGAACTGGTTAAAAACCCTGTTTGCAAAACAGGTGGTGGATATAAATTAAGCAATTAATAATTTAGCAATCCAAACTCTTTGTCACAATAGTAGCCCATAGTGCTACACCATCCAGGCGACATCAAGTTCAGGACTACTTGTTAATCTATGATCTCAGGATGATCACTATAGATGATAATAATAACATGAATTAGGCGTATCATAATCATCACTCAGGAGGAAACAAAGGATTAAACTGATTTCCTGATGGGTCTTTTATCCTCAGCTGCAGGCATGAGCAGGACAGCTGGCATTCAAATTCTCCAGCTTCAATATTCAAAGTGTGGTTTAGCCATTTTTCATAGCATGCGAAGTACAGGGCTGTGTGAGGAAGAGAGTTTGGGAGTAGGGTTTAGGTTTAGAGTAATGTAAGGCAATACACAACTCTACATTCATAATTGAACATTCATTGACCAACAGTTTAACAGCTGCTCTCTAGTCACACTCTTAGTCCTAAGGGAATTTCTGTCTATTTATGCACCAAGCTCTGAGACTTTTTTAAAACAGTAGTTAATATTTGGACCACAAATCCCATTGAAATAATTTTTGTTCTAGTGACAATATAATATAATATAATGTGTAATATATACATACACACAGAGTGCTGTGCAAACGTTTTTGAAGAAATGCTATAAAGTAAGAATGTCTTCAAAAACATATAGTTTAGGTGTTTATTTTTATCAGTTTACAAAATGCAAAGTGAACAAACAAGAAAAATTAAAATCAAATCAGTATTTGGTGTGACTATCTTTTGGCTTTGAACCAGCTTCGATTCATACACTTTGGATTTTGTTGGACCAGAGTCAGGTCTATGATTAACCAGTTATACCAAGCAGGTGCTAATGATCATCAATGTCATTTGTGAAACAGTCATTAAGTGAAACAGAAACAGTTGTGTAGCTTGAAACAGGGTGAGGAACAGCATACATCGAGATTGTTCTCTGTTCTGGCACCTAGGTGGTGGAATGAACTTCCCCCCTAGATATCCGAACAGTTAAGTCACTGACTGTCTTCAGACAATTGGTGAAGACTACCTCTTCCTGAAATACTTAACTAACAAACCAGTATTTATGTATTCATTGATAGAGGTTTCAAAGAGACTTTTGTATGTCTCTTTGGATAAGGGCATCTGCCATATGCCATAAATGTAGTCAAGTGCAATTGTGTAACCAGGTGAGCATCAGTGTCATTTCTGAATTTATTATCATTTTAACATGAAGTTAAAGTTTCTGTTGAAGTTATAAAATGCTCAATGATGGAGATTTGAGTGCAAAACTGATTATGGTAATTGCAGTCCAAAGCCATGGTCTCTTAGTGGTACTATTTACAACAATCCCTTATATCTCCAGGCTGTCCGTGTGGGCCATCCTCAGCAGCAGTGAGCAACTTCCAAGTGACGAGACTAATCAGAAAAGGAAGAAACTCCTAAAAGGGTGAGCTAGAAGGTGATAGACACAAGGGCTTCCTGAGACATAAAGCAGCCAGCCAGTCCACCGTCAACAAGTATGTTGTGCTTATACTTGTATAAGGTCTGTCTACTCTGCACACCTCTAGTTATACTGGTTATGTAGCTACAACAATGGGA
This sequence comes from Hemibagrus wyckioides, assembly GCF_019097595.1. Lineage (NCBI taxonomy): Eukaryota > Metazoa > Chordata > Actinopteri > Siluriformes > Bagridae > Hemibagrus > Hemibagrus wyckioides. The sequence continues at coordinate 11,292,343 of NC_080737.1, read as the reverse complement.
CTGGCAAACCAGCTAGTCAGTGGTCAATATTCGGACACATGGCTCCCAAATATGCACCTTCATTCATTTTGCATTCAGTAGAGTTGATAAATGTTCAAAGATATTTATTGCCTGTGTCTTTAATGACATTAATAGCCCTGTGCCAAGTGATATTATCCTGCTGTTCTTAATCCTATCCTACTTTGTGCTAGTTCAGCTCACACCTGCATAAGCATGAATGTAACAGCCTTCCTGCTGCTTCAGGCAACGTAATTCACAATGCAATTGAGAATTACTCAAATGAAACACCAACCTAAAAGTACAAGTAAGGGCAAAAAACAAAACAAAGGGTGCTGTTCCTTTCCAATAAGATGGCCCAAAGCATTTTATTCTGCTTATTCTGCAGTAATTTGTGAATGTTTCTTTCGGTTTTTTCAAGACTAAGCTCAGCTTGGAAAATAGATATAAATGTCCTGTCAACATCTAAAGAATTCTGAATCAAATCCAGGGCTTCATTCAATCTCCTATATGCTCCATTCATACCGCAGTTTTCCATAATCATTTCCATAATTGTTTCCTCCTTCAATAACGGACAAGGCATTGTCTCTCAGGCTGACATAGCTGCATTGTATTGGAGATTTACCTCATTTGCCCAAGTGACAGATAAATTTGATCTTCCTCATACATATTTTTATTGTTTGCAAGTCAGACAATATGATCAAAGGAATATTCCAAATTATATATCTAAACCACTAAATAGATCAGTTTAAAAAATATACCTTATACCATTTTTTTTACCCCACAAATCAGACTTACATGGAGATATGGCTGTGAAGACATGTCTAATCTTTGTCTAAAAATATATAGACTTTGACTAAAAATATAAATTGGTACTATTCAAAGTTCTCCATAGGGTAGACCACAAAAACCAAGCTTAATTTATGGTTCTGTATCCACATTTTCCAATAAGTGTAAATGGGCTGGTGAAGTAAGGCTGCAGTCCTTGATTTTGATTCATTTTATTTATTTCTCACTTGTTGATAAAAAGCTTTAAATAAAATACTTTAAAGAAATCTTGTCAATATGAAAAGTCTGTGATGTCTTTTGGATTGGCATTATACTCTGCCAATAAATATAGATATGTAAAAACATATGTGTTTATGAGAACATCTCATGATTGGAAATGAAGGTCTCAGTGTGGAGGCAGGAAATAATGTAGTGGAGAGCCCTTCTCTTCAGAAAGTAAGATGTAAAGTTTACTGGTTTACTTTAAAGTTTATGTAGCTGCAGTTGTAGTATTTTTGTCCATTGATAAATGATGCAGTCTGTGTTTTAAAAGTGTGCTAGAGCAGAAATTGGTGGGAAGCAAGCTTATTGTAAAAGTCCAAACTATGTGGTGGGCCCAAGAGGACCCTTAATATTTGAGGTCAGGAAAATAACTTAAGCTTGAAACACTAATCAATAGATACTTTAAAGCAGTAAATATATGACACTGTGTTTTTTAAACATTTCAGCAGACAGTTCTTAGTGTGAACCTGGATCTGATGTAACAAGCCTACAGCACACTGAGCGAGTCCAGTCATGCCCTCTCCTTAACTAATAACAATAAATTTGCTAGTTTAGCATAACCTGATATCCGTAATAATCGTCCGTTTACTGAACAGACTTATCTAGTTACCAAAAACAAAAAGGGGTTTCTAAGGGCGCTCACAACGCTGTAACCCTTGGAGACTAGTAATGTGTACTTCGGGAAATGTGTCGACTCTCAATGTTCACAATAAAAGAATCATTTTGAAGAGCCGACTCATTCAAGTGACTCGCTCATTTGTTTGTTTAAATTATTAAATTATTATTTGTTTGTTTAAATTTTATTTATTGAATTTTTTAAAATTATTATTTCTGTAAATGACTTCATGGAAATGTCTTTCCATAATCTGAGCTCTTTGTTTGGGTGAATGGCGAGTGTTGTGACTGAAGATTATATAACAGTATAGGGTTATTTACTATTTGTATGGATGGATTAGGAGCTTTCTAATTTAGGCTAAATGAGTAGTATATAATGCAAAGTTTTTGTTAATTAGATAGTGGAGTAAGATTTCACTAGGAACCGTCAGAAATACTGAAATAAATTGCAACGATGCATTTGGGAGTCAAAAGAGTCGGCTCTTATCGGACTCTCAAAAACGAGTCGGAATTCCCATCACTATTGGAGACGGAACACAATCTTTGGTGGCCAATCAAAGTTCATGACAAGTCATACCTATTTTTGAGTCCCAATAAAATGCCATACGGAGTGATTGACGTTTCGTTTAGCCAATAGCGTTTGAAGACGTTTCTCCTGGTGGTATTTAAATCCCAGTAGCGGCTGCCGCCTGTCAGATTTCAGCTGGTGTCGGTGAGGGTGTCAGGAGTGTGTGTTTTAGACTGTTGGACTTTACAGTTTTTGTTAATTGAACACTTTTTAAAAATGAGGGAGATTGTTCATCTGCAAGCTGGTCAGTGTGGGAATCAAATTGGTGCAAAAGTAAGTTTAAAGGATGAATATTACACAATTGTTTTTGCGTTACTTATTGGGTTACTTAACAACAACGGTGCTATACAGTTACCACTGCCCATATCTTAGTATCTGAGCCTTTATTTATTTATTTATTTATTTATTTATTTATTTAATCTATAGTTCAACAATGGCAATTCTTTAAATTATTTGAAATTTTTTTTTTTTTAAATTCTCAGAATATCTGCTGAGACTAGCTTAAAAGTTTTACAGTTTAGTAATTGGTGACTATAATAATGTAATATGATATTTTTTTTAGTTTTGGGAGGTGATCAGTGATGAGCACGGGATCGACCCCACCGGCACATACCACGGAGACAGTGACCTGCAGCTTGAGCGGATTAATGTGTATTATAACGAAGCCACGGGTAAATCCGGCTATTCATAGCATCAACTTGTGTCAAAATAGGTTATGGTTTAATTGCTACCTTAAATGACCGTAGTGAAAATGTATACTGTGGTGCCACAGGTGGGAAGTATGTTCCCCGGGCTGTACTCGTGGACTTGGAGCCTGGGACCATGGACTCTGTAAGATCTGGTCCTTTTGGCCAAGTTTTCAGACCAGACAACTTCGTCTTTGGTGAGAAATGAAATAAAAAAAAAAAATGTATAGATGTGTATATAAAAGCTGCCTTAAAGATTTAAACGGACTAAAATCAAAGCTGGACCTTTATCCGTGTTTGATTATCTCCTTTGTCACATTTTGCAAGATTGAACTAAATAATGGTGATTAGTGAACTAATCATGAAATGTTTTTCAGTCATATAATACTAAAGAATTATGTGGATTATGATGATAAATAATTTCTGAATTGCCTTTGAATTTTGCCTCCATCACTGTTGTTCTGAGGCAGGAATATATATTTTAAGAAAATGCCCAGTTTCTGTAAGCCTGTCAAATTATGATAACTAATTTCTGTACCCACACTCATACTGTTATATCTATATTGTCTTTAAATCATTCACTGCTGTAATTTAATATTGTGTCAGCATATTGCATAATTCCCTTTTGGCAACCTGGAGTCATATGCAGCAATGTAAATATTTGTTTTCAAGGGGAATCGAGAGATTTGGCATAGCCGGTGAGTCGTAACCGGCAAATTCTTATTTCTTTCAGACCCAATACAAAAATTGTCTAATTTTTTAATTATTAATTTGTATCACATGCTGGACCACATGGTAGGTGTTATGCTCATAAGCATAAGAGTGGATGAATGCAGGAGGGTTAGTTTTCCCTAGTAAAATGCTTATCTAGAGAAATAAGAAAACGCAAGGTAAAAAAACCCTGAATATATGAGATTTTAGATCTATAGGTCAAAACTACAGTATAGAACTTATTCTAAGGTGTTAAGTCTTAAGCCATATTTTAGCCTTATTGTCCTGCTTTCTGCAGGTCAGAGTGGGGCTGGAAACAACTGGGCCAAAGGCCATTACACTGAAGGTGCTGAGCTGGTGGACTCAGTGCTGGACGTTGTGCGTAAGGAGGCTGAGAGCTGTGACTGCCTACAGGGCTTCCAGCTCACTCACTCCCTGGGTGGGGGCACTGGCTCAGGCATGGGCACGCTGCTCATCAGTAAGATTCGTGAGGAGTATCCTGACCGCATCATGAACACTTTCAGTGTTGTGCCATCTCCTAAAGTCTCTGACACTGTGGTGGAGCCCTACAATGCCACTCTGTCTGTGCACCAGCTGGTGGAGAACACTGATGAGACATACTGCATTGACAATGAAGCACTTTATGACATCTGTTTCCGCACTTTAAAGCTCACGACTCCTACGTATGGTGATCTGAACCATCTTGTGTCTGCCACCATGAGCGGTGTGACCACCTGCCTCCGTTTCCCTGGACAGCTCAATGCTGACCTGCGAAAACTGGCTGTCAATATGGTGCCCTTCCCTCGTCTGCACTTCTTCATGCCTGGTTTCGCCCCACTCACCAGCAGAGGGAGCCAGCAGTACCGTGCGCTCACTGTGCCCGAATTAACACAGCAGATGTTTGATGCCAAGAATATGATGGCAGCGTGTGACCCACGCCATGGCCGGTACCTGACGGTGGCTGCTGTCTTCCGGGGCCGCATGTCCATGAAAGAGGTTGATGAGCAGATGCTCAATGTGCAGAACAAAAACAGCAGCTATTTTGTAGAGTGGATCCCAAACAATGTCAAAACTGCTGTATGCGACATCCCACCAAGAGGGCTCAAGATGGCTGCCACTTTCATTGGCAACAGCACGGCCATCCAGGAGCTGTTCAAGCGCATCTCTGAGCAGTTCACGGCCATGTTCAGAAGAAAGGCCTTCCTGCATTGGTACACAGGAGAAGGAATGGATGAGATGGAGTTCACTGAGGCAGAGAGCAACATGAATGACCTGGTGTCTGAGTACCAGCAGTACCAGGATGCCACAGCTGAAGAGGAGGGTGAGTTTGAGGAAGAGGCAGAAGAGGAGTTGGCATAAAGATCTGTTAATCTTTCACATTTTCCATGTCTTTTCTGTTCCTTGGCATCCATGTCAAAAGTTAACAGTTAACAACTCAGCCTTTGTACTTTCAAACTTTCTAATAAATGTTTAACTTTGTCAACTTGGATCTCTGTGCTCATTTTTACCTAACGAAATCATTCAGCAGTTTTATATTAATTCTCACACAGCTACACAAAATGAACTGAATTGTCTGCCTTCACTGTCCAGATTACACAAAGCAAAATGATTCTCAATTGAAATTATATAAAATATTCTGGGTAATCATTATTCCTAATAGAATCTATGCTTTAGACATGTGACTCAGTAATACAGTAAACCTTTTACTTTCTTTTATGAATTCAAAAGATCAACTTGTAAAAATGGGAATTAAAAAAATGAATATCTGAACAATTCTGTGGCTTGGTTATTACAACAGTTTGGATGTACATAATAAATACTAAAAATAGTATTTAAAATAAATACTAGAGGTCTAACTTGTTTAAAAGAATATGTAACCTATAGCATTATATTTCAGAAATATTTAAGTTAGTAAAAACATGAGATGTTTCATCCAGCAGATGGAGCTATTGTTTTAAACGTTCTAATACCTGATCATTTTCTAAAATGTTGAATCCATTACTAAGAATCGATTTTACTTAATCATGTATGAAACCTGGGAATACAATTTTGATGAAATATGAGCCAAGGGTCATTTAGTTCTTTTACTGCCTGAACAAACACTAGTAATGTGTAACACGATCATTATTTCCTTTTTTTTTTTGTCATAAAGAGATGTTAAATCAGTGTTCTCATAAAATAATAAATCATATATTGATCTGTGAATATATTTGAATTTAAAGTTTATGCAAGGATTACTTAAGGGAAATATATCATTGAAAAGTATTGACATTTTTAAAAATGATGGCTACTATTGGTAGTAGAGGTGAGGGAAATGAAAACCACAAAAAATGAAGAAAAAATTCTAACGCATGAGAATAAGAACAAAATGGAATTAGATAATCTGATAAAGTGTTGGTGAAAATGTAGGCCTCGGGATTAGAGTGTTCACCTGGCTGAATTTGTTTAACATAAAATATAGGTAAAATTATAATTAAAACTACGTATTTCCAGCATTTGGTAAGGGGGAAAACTAACTTTAAACTTACTGTTTATCGTGTAATTCATTTAACAGACTCAGTAAGTGAGAGTCAAATTCGTGTTCATTGATTTGTGCAGTTAAAAGTTAAGGGTCTTGCTCCAGAGGTGAACAGTGTCTCTAACTTCCCTGAGATTTAAACTGGGCGACTTTACACTAGTCTGCTAGTTTTAATCATAAAATAGAAATATAGATAACACTTTAATTATTTCTCTGTCTATCTGTGAACCTTAACTCTACAAGATTAGCTGAGCAAGGCAATGGCAATGGCAATATCCGGAGCTTAGGTTAGAGGGAGGACCACGCCGTGGGTGTCTATCACAGGGAGGCCATGCACTCATTTACACCTAGGGTCAACTTTTGTGTTTTGGGACATGGTATTAACCCAGAGGAAACTGACAGACACTGGGAGGACATCTCCACACGAATTGTACAGTAAAGCTGAATCAAAGCAGAAAGTTGCTTTTTGCATAATTGTACTTTTTGACTATATAGTATACAGTTATAGAAGATAATTTGTAATTGTACTGTCCGATGTCACCCAGAGGAGGATGAGTTCCCTTTTGAGTCTGGTTCCTCTCCAAAGTTTCTTCCTCAAGTCGTGTCAAAGTGTTTCCTTGCCACAGTTGCTTCAGGCTTGCTCATTACGGATAAATCTATCCATTTTAAAACTTATATCTGGAAATTATTTGTTTTTGTTAAGCTGCTTTTTGTAACAAAGCCCATTGTTAAAAGCACTACACAGATAAAACTGAATTGAATTGTTTCGAACTATGCCCTTAGTTAGGAAGATACGTACAGATATACCGTATCTCTCTGATTAGTCACGCAAAAATCATTTTAAAGGGCTAATTGTTGATGAAAACACTTCTGGTAACTGTACCATACATGTATCTTACATGCTACGACAATCAACGATTAATGAATGGATCTTGAAAGTTCACTACATCGTTTTGGTCCTTTCACTAAAGCTAAAAAAATTAGCCTTAGGAAGCAGCGCAGTGGCAAGAGCTTGATACCGGTGGGGGGAAAAAAAAAGAAAAAGGATCAGGAACAGTACTTGGTTGCTGAGAATGTAGTTTCTTTACTGTTGTGCTAGGTGTGAAAGAAAAGTGTAGTAAAGGTTTAAAAAGAAACCATTGAAAGTGGAGAAGAAGACAAATAATTACATGAGAAGCAATTTCAACGCAACAAGGATTGCCTTAATTAAACGACGCTGCAATCTGGCCCAATTTCATGGAACATTGAGGGAGCTTGGTATAGAATCGCTATTAAACTGCGGTGGAGCAGAGGGAAGGAAAGAACATTAATTGAATCAGCTAGCTGTGCTGTGAACTGAGGATGGCAGACGAAGGCCTCATTGAGTGAGTGATGGCATTTTGGGTTACATGCAGCTTTTAGGCTCAACTCGCAGCATCCGTGATGCCATTTTCAAATTCAGATGCCATTTCATTTTTTTCTGCAATAATGCTGTTATGTGATCCATTCTAACTGAGTCCATGGAGTAAATGTTGCATAGTTCTTCCATGCAACCATTACTGAGCTTCATATTAAATGAAAAGTTGTTTTGTTTTGTTTTTTTTCCCCCTCTCAAGCCTAATATCTTCACACATCTGTTGCATGTGTAACAGACAGTAATTTAGGTTTCCTTTCATTAATAATGAGAAATAAAAATGAAAACCTCTTTGTTATAATGGATGTTTACTGGCAGCTGAAAGGTTTTTGTTATGCTTTCATGAATTCCTAATTTTTCATTGAGATGTGAACAGTGCAGTTGTGTGAGCAATATCGTTAATGTGCCTTTTAGAAATCGTTTAGAAATCCTACATACCCAGAATGACCTTTTATTGTACATTTGGAAAGTTGGATGCTTGCTCGAGAGCTTTGGTGAGACGTTTTCTCACATCTGTCTTATTACACTGCCCTTAGACTTCCATTCTGAGTAAACTGGATTTCTATTATTTTCTATGATCAGTAATGTGTGATGTGTTAAAAAAAATCTGTCGTAATTGCACATAGACTACTACGATCTATAGAAATGGCTAGAAATAAAATAAAATAATTACCGTGGTTTAAATATGAGTATCCCTTTAACTGCACTATATCTCCCATTTATAACAGTTATACGAATGCCAATAATAAAAGCCCAGAACCGTGTTGCTAATAAATATTATCATTCATATCATTCATTTTGATCAATTTCAATAAACATTACTACATTGATTTGTGTTATGGAGCAGCTGTGTTATATTAAGATGAGGTGTTTTAGTACTGGTTCTTAGCTTTTAACTTCATACATAGTGAATTTCCACACAATATATTAATTAATCTGCAAACAATAAAAATGAAAAATCCTGATTCTTCTACTCTAGATCTGCATAAGCAGGATGTTACTGAAATTCAATCTGAGGCCAATTTTATTTTGCAGTGTGTAAATACACGAAGGTACTGTATCTGTTATAAATGCAGTTTTATTCTTTTTAATTGGGTCTGCTTTATATACCTCAGACATATGGCAGTACAACATAAAAAAAGCCAACCTTGGTGTTAGCGCGACAATGTACCCAATGTTGATGAGGCATGCTAAACAGATGATGGATTGCTCTTTGAGAGCCAAAGCTACTTCACTGTGACTGCAACTGAAGAGAGAAAGATAAAAGATAGAGTGTGGCAGCAACAACAAGCCTGAAACATAAATCAGACGGCCTTTTGGCTGGACAGATGGGCTTCTGCCAGTCTCTACTGCATACCAATCCCCAGTGGACTTTTTCAAAGCACCTAATTGAGCCACTTCATAGAGGCAAACTTTGTGAAACTGTACAGGTCCTTGTTGTAGACAAATATATCAAAATCACCTGGATTTGTCGAATATTTATAATGGTAACACAGCAAGGTATGGAGTCTACAACAACAACAATAAAGAATACAATATTGTACTTAGGTGATCATACTTATTTACAAATTTAGATATGCATCGCATCAAACACATTTTTGAGCAATTTATTGGAAATAATACTCACACCACATTTGCTTCATTGTCTGGGAAGGAATTTTTCTAGTGGTTAGCACATTTGTCTCGAACCTCCAGGGGGTTCAATTCCCAACTTAGCCCTGTGTGAGTGGCGTTTACATGTTCTCCCCAGCCTTTTGGGGTTTCCTCTGGGTACTCTGGTTCCCCCCATTCAAGACATGCGCTGTGCACTGTAGGAATCTCTAAATTGTCCATAGTGTGTGTGATTGAGCCCTGCAATGGGTTAGCACTCTGTCCAAGGTGTCCCATGTGCCCCAAGTCCCCTGGGATAGGCTGTAGGTTCCCCAGAACCCTGTGTTGGATAAGTGGTATAAAAATGGATGGATAGATATCTGAATGATAATGAGATACATAAAGAAATTTAAATCAATTCATTTATCAACTTTCTTGCCTCCTCTCTCACTTGCACACTCACCCGCGGTCATTAAGCATAAAGTCTAGCCGCGTGTGTTTCAAATGTTTTAGACGCATCTTTGTTCATCTGTGTTCAAGGGAATATCATTAACCATAGTTAACAAAATTTCGAGTCCAACTACAACTAAAAACTCACAAACATTCTGAATCTAGCCCAAAAATGTAAAAAATAAGAGATATATAGTATAATTTTTTTCTTAGTCTTACTCAGCACTGATATACAGATATTACACCTTTTTTGCCCCTATTCGTTTATTTCCCTCTCCTGATCTGCTGTGTATCATAAACCCTCTATCTGCCCTTACACTTTTTTTTTTTTGGTGAACATAGATAAAATATGCTTCTAATTACTTGCTTTAAAACTGGCCCAATCTGGCAACCCTGCCATTAATTGTCTCGTCATCCGCTTGTACTCCATGAAAAGTGAATTTGAGACAGAGAGTCCACTGTGGTCGTGGTTTGTGCAGTTTCGACCATTAACAGCAGTATTAACTCTATGCTAACTCTATGAAGATGGACAGTGTTCACGCTTCCCTGTGATCAAAATCAACAGAAGTTCATTTATATTTTATATTTCAAAGCTTATGTCTTGTTCTCAACAGTTTAATAGATTAATGGGTATATTATACACCAGATTATCTGTGTATACAGTAATATACCACTGTTCCCTAGAAACATTTAAACCAACATAATAAAGTTAAGTATCTAACTAGCACCCATCCTATCATGCTGGGTAAGTGCCCAAGTTATCTAAATGGTGACAAGTTTGTTTTTTGTTTTAGTCAGAATTGGTGGAACCTAAACTGGGAAATCAATTCTCTTACCAGGGCCTATGCTGTGTGCACCAGTTCAACACTATTATTTGTACAGTATTCATATTTATTTATTCTATTTTACACTTTATATAATGGAGTATATATATTTCTTTCTTTCTCTCTTATATTTTTATTAGAGCAACTATAACATGGCAAAGGAATTTCCCCCTGGGGATTAATATAAAGTATTATATTAATAATTTATTTATAATAAGTATTATATTAATAATATATTAATAAATTAAAAGTTTTTTGAATCTTGAATAGTTCATTCTCACACAAAAAAGGTATAGAAATTCTTGTTACATCAGTGCGTTGTTGTTTAGAAATAATTTAGCAATTTTTGAGTACGCAAAGTCAAGTTTTTGTTCATTTATGCTTTACACAGAGCACTGAATATATTAAACGAATGCACTTGTCTTCCCTCTGCTACACTTTGACCGTTTCTACATCGCAGATTATTACAAAAGCCTTCGACTTTAAAAGCTTCTTAAAAATTCTGTAAAAGTAAAAAGGAGCTTTTCAGCTGTTGCTGGCCAGATTCCGTTAGTGAAATAAATAACAATAAATAACAGATAACTATTAGGTCCAACGTGTATATTTTGGCAAGAGGAAGGAAGGAAGGATTCTTTCATTTTTACATTTATTAGTAAACTCTTCTGTAATATTATTAGAAAAATATGTTAAAAATGTATCTCAATAATCAATAATGAAGCAATGCATACAGTAAAATGTGCCTGTATTTTTCCATAGACCTAAGCCCTAAATATTTTTTTGGAAAATGTCACTTTGCTCTCCTTGTATTGTTCTTGACATCTCACTCTGAGAATTAAAGTGAGAGAGGAAAAAGAAGAAGAAAAAGAACTGGCCAAGCGGCACTTCGCTCCCTCCTCCTTTTCCATCTCTAGCCGCCGGCATGTGTGTGTCCTCGTGCTCGTGTCTGTGTATGCTCCACTGATGGCTTCTGTAGCGCGCAAAAGGGGTCCTGTCACTCACTCGCGGTGGCCATATGTGTGGCTGCGTGAGCTCGGCGCTCACGGCGCTGCCTCCTGCCAGAAGACATTAGGGGAGCAGCGGGGAGTCATTACCCACGCACCATGATTGATTAAGCGTGAACGAGGAGCACCGGGCCCTGAGAAGGAGGGTGCCCCCTGCAGATGTGGGGGTGTAATTGCATCAGGGCCTGGCAGGAATGAGAAGCTCGGGCAGAGGCACAGATGAGTGCAGCTATTAGCAGAGGAATGAGATTTGTTGTTTTCCATGAATATGGACATTTAGGTTCACAGCACATAAATATTCACTTTAGATGTATGAGCTTATCACAAATCATCAAAGTTGCCAGTTTTTCTAAGGAATTCTATAAAAATTGAGAGAATTTTTATTTCAACACTACTGTACTGCATTTAAGCTAAAAGTTGAACTTTTACTAGTGCTCCATAAATCATTCCTCTGTATACTATATATATATATATATATATATTAAAACATGAATTACATTTAAAGCCTGTAATGTTTTCTATTTTTTTCTTTTTTCCTCTAAACTCTGAGATCCTGAACCATGGGGAATCTCAGAACACAATGATGATCCTTTAATGGCCCCCTGCCCTTCCTCTCTCCATCTTTCCTTTCTTCTCCCCCTTTTTCTCCCTCTTTTCTCGATGTCCTGAAGCCACGGGTGCGTTTTTGCGCCACGGAGGGGTGACTAATGAAACCCTCCAAGAGGTGGCTAGCCCTGGGAATCCGACACTAATGTTATGTTTGGTATTAAGATGCGCAAAGGCAACTCTAACTCCCACTGACTTGGATGAGAAAACATTTGGAATGGGCTCATCAATCACGTTTCGCCGTGCTGGAACTGTCTAATCCTGGGGTGCGCCACGTGCCGTGGTGACACACTGGCACACACACACACACACACACACACACAGTAGATGCTGTTCCTGTATGCATCTAAATTGTTTGCATGAAGTCAGAAAAATGGCTTATAGTCTCAACTGTTTGTCTCGTCTGTGCAGGATTTATCTATAATCAGGATCTCAAAACTAAATGTTTTTACTTCTGACAGCCAGTGTTTTCCCATTGCAAGCCTTTTATCTTGTATGATCTATACTATACAGCTGTTTTAAAATATTGGGAAGCTTAATTCCTGAATAAACTAGATTACTTTACCTCATGGGAGTATAGCATGTTTGATTGCATTTTTTGCTGTTCAGGGGGAAAAAACCTGATGAATTCTTCACCAATTTATGATTATCTAGGATTGGGATATTTTACTGTATTACTGTTGATGCATTTTCTCTAGCACACTAAATCATGCGTATGCATTTAAGTGGAAGGGTTGCTGATAACAACGTTAACAGAAGAATAAGTTCACTGACCAAGGCTGTTACACACTTATTAAATGAAACAAGAAGAAGAAGAAATATATATGTATATTAAAAATATTAAACGGCTATTAATAAGTTTTATTTACTCTCTCCAGGTGCAACAGCCAGTCACAATGAGAATGGCCTGGGGCCTGTGGGCATGCACTCTGAAACCTTCCAACAAATTCACATGCCACTGTCATAAACCCAATCTTCTTCTCAGGTCACTTACATTTTCTTCTCTGTTTCTATACTTCATTAAAGCTGCAAATTGAGCTACAAATAAATTGGATTTAATTGAATTGAATCAGTCTTAAAACTGAGTTTTTTATTTTCATTTTTTTATTTATTTTACTCTGCTGTATGGACATCTAGGGGAAGTTCATTCCACCACCTTGGTGCCAGAACAGAGAAGAGTCTTGATGTATACCTGCTTTGTACCCTGAGAGATGGTGGGACCAGTTAAGCAGTGCCAGTGGATCGGAGGGAGCGAGGTGCAGAGCGAGGAGTAATAAGAGCTTTGAGGTAAGGGAGCTGGTCCATTCTTGGCTTTGTATTCTAGCATCAGTGTTTTGAATCTGATGCATGCAGCTACTGGAAGCCAGTGAAGGGAACACAGCAGTGAGGTGGTGTGGGAGATGTGGCTGGTTGCTTGAGATGAGCTAATTTTAGTACAATGTTGCAGCATTATTGGTATAAATGGTATAAATGCCACTGTCGTATCATTACTAGCATTTCCCTTTCTACTTCTTGCCTTGTACACTTGTCAGACCTCATGTGCACATTGGAATTATTTGCACACTATTTGGCCACATTTACATTATACTTACTATATCCTTTCAACAGTTCCTGGCTGTGGTGAGTGTAGTTTGGAGTCAATCAGAAGTAAGTGTCTATTTGCTAGAGTTCTTTGTTAACTCACTAGTGCTGTCTGCAAGTTACCTACAAACTGTCCTGTAACTCAGTATAACCCCCAACTATCAGTTCTTTAGGGGTGTGTCATTCTTTCATATAATCTGCTATTTGGCAACCTGTTGGCCTGTGAATACATACTTCTAAGTCAGTGTTACAGATTTAACAAACTGTCTGTATTTTGATTGATCTTAAGCAAACACTCCCTGATATGATATGATATGATATGATATGATATGATATGATATGATATGATATGATATGATATGATATGATATGAGGAAGAAACCTTTAGAGGAACCAGGCTCAGTAGGGAACTCATCCTCATTTCGGTGACACTGGACAGTAAATAATGTAAATGTAAATAAAGCTTAGGCTTTACATCACTAACAGTATATGCTGTAGGATTTGCACTTGGGATTCTCAGGCAATGTCTAAGTTCTCTGGAAATGCCAGAGACAAACAACAGCATCCTTTACCAATTCAACAAATGCAGACATGCTGATGACATTCTGTTCTTATAGCATTTCCTTGTACATTGTGTATCCAGGGTTTTACCAGCAATTTTACTGCTTTCATTGATAACATATCTCTAATATGTAGCTATCAAACCCTCTGTGATTGAGTTGATCAAAATTTCTCTGAGACACCTAGGCCAGGACACAATACCCTGGGTTATGGACAGTGGCACATGTGAGTAACACAATCTGCATTGCACATAAATGAAATTCATGTAAATCAACCCTGTAAAACCTATCCTGGAACATCAGTCATAAATGCATGCTGTCTCTCTTAGGTCTTAGGTCATTTATCCTGGGGGTCATGCCCAAAGAATATGCCCAGACCCCTAAATAATGTTAATGTTAAGCTGAGGCTAGTCTCAGATGTCACACTAACTGCTGGCTAAACATCTGATGCATATGACACATGAAATTAGAGACACTTCAGGTATTCCAAAGTTGTCATCTGATTGGTTGGATTCTACAGGATTTCCAGGAGATGTGTGCTGTGTTTTTCAACGGTCCTCCCGGAAACATAACCCTGTCATGATTTACTTCCCTCATAGTAGATGGAAGCCATCATGTTTAAACGGTGACGGTGGGCACTTGTGAGTTTCTGTAGGATCACTGATGCCTCTAAACATGACACTGAACAAACAAAATATGATTGGTTGCTTTACATGTCAGTCAGATGTCCTCTTGGGCAATCCTTGGCCAATAAAAGTTGCTATGGAGTCCAGACGTTCTGCCATCAGTCTGAAGGTCTGGCTTTGCAAGATTAAGCTAGGGCTAACTAATGAACTAAGAATAAATTACTTGTCTCTGCTATAACACCTTTCTTAATATATAAACATTTATTATATGGATATTATAATGGAGTTAAAACAGGTATGTGCCCCAGACTTCCATTATTGAGAGCTAAAAGCATGATATGTTCAGAGGCTGGGAGGATGTTTATATTTCAGTCATGACATGCAATAGCTGGAGTGTGGCTAAAATCACTTTTTGCATCTACATGCACAAAAATGAAGTACCATTATATAATGTATGAAATAAGCTTCTTATACACTATATTGCCAAAAGTATTCGCTCACCTGCCTTGACTCGCATATGAACTTAAGTGACATCCCATTCCTAATCCATAGGGTTCAATATGACGTTGGTCCACCCTTTGCAGCTATAACAGCTTCAACTCTTCTGGGAAGGCTGTCCACAAGGTTTAGGAGTGTGTTTACGGGAATTTTTGACCATTCTTCCAGAAGCGCATTTGTGAGGTCACACACTGATGTTGGACGAGAAGGCCTGGCTCTCAGTCTCCGCTCTAATTCAACCCAAAGGTGTTCTATCGGGTTGAGGTCAGGACTCTGTGCAGGCCAGTCAAGTTCATCCACACCAGACTCTGTCATCCATGTCTTTATGGACCTTGCTTTGTGCACTGGTGCACAGTCATGTTGGAAGAGGAAGGGGCCAGCTCCAAACTGTTCCCACAAAGTTGGGAGCATGGAATTGTCCAAAATGTCTTGGTATGCTGAAGCATTCAGAGTTCCTTTCACAGAAACTAAGGGGCCAAGCCCAGCTCCTGAAAAACAACCCCCCACACCATAATCCCCCCTCCACCAAACTTTACACTTGGCACAATGCAGTCAGACAAGTACCGTTCTCCTGGCAACCGCCAAACCCAGACTCGTCCATCAGATTGCCAGATGGAGAAGCGCGATTCGTCACTCCAGAGAACGCGTCTCCACTGCTTTAGAGTCCAGTGGCGGCGTGCTTTACACCACTGCATCCGACGCTTTGCATTGCACTTGGTGATGTATGGCTTGGATGCAGCTGCTCGGCCATGGAAACCCATTCCATGAAGCTCTCTGTGCACTGTTCTTGAGCTAATCTGAAGGCCACATGAAGTTTGGAGGTCTGTAGCGATTGACTCTGCAGAAAGTTGGCGACCTCTTCGCACTATGCGCCTCAGCATCCGCTGACCCCGCTCCGTCAGTTTACGTGGCCTACCACTTCGTGGCTGAGTTGCTGTCGTTCCCAAACACTTCCACGTTCTTATAATACAGCTGACAGTTGACTGTGGAATATTTAGGAGCGAGGAAATTTCACGACTGGACTTGTTGCACAGGTGGCATCCTATCACAGTTCCACGCTGGAATTCACTGAGCTCCTGAGAGCGACACATTCTTTCACAAATGTTTGTAAAAACAGTCTGCAGGCATAGGTGCTTGATTTTATACACCTGTGGCCATGGAAGTGATTGGAACACCTGATTCTGATTATTTGGATGGATGAGCGAATACTTTTGGCAATATAGTGTATGTGTGCCTCAGGTACTGTAGCACGTCTACATTCTGTATTATATTTCTAGGCCTTCCGGTAATATAGAAACTCTCTATAAACTATAATGAACTGTAAATGATGAGGAGGCATTCGATGAGCCAGTATGGTTTTAAAATAGCTGTCTGGAAGGAAGATGTTTTTGTTACACTATTTTAATGAGCTAATGAATATGACTGTTTTGTTCTAATGAAAGCCAGAGGGCTAAAACATTATATAGGATCCAGTGAATCTTTAGAGCATTAGTAAGTTTATTATCAGTTTTAGCATCTTAAAGAAGTTGTATGAACCGAAGCCCTGCTTTGTTGGACTAAAAAATAATGAAAGACATATATTTGTTGACATGTGCATACAAGAATACTAATATTCACCTTTTTATTTAAACATTCAGCAATAATTCTGCTTTTTTTGTAGCAAGAATATGTATACTTATTCATTCCTCTTTAGTAATTTCACACTGGTCATGGTTCTATATGACAGTAACAATGTCCTAGGTCACAAAAAGATAAAGATATTAGAGATTTTCCTTTTTCACTGGTATAAGACTGGAATTATATATTATATATATATATATCAGTCAAAAATATCTATATAAAAATATCTAACATCTATAATATGCTAATGGACAAATTATGTCTAATTGTAATACCTAGATCCCGGATCTTGATCCTAAATATAATCCAAATCTGCCATTTAGAAGTTTCGGAAAACCTCTTGAATTTATTATTGCTATTTTCTTTTTTTTTTCTTTTTTTTGTTTATCTTTTTTTTTTGCTGCATTAAAGATGTTCGGGAAATGCACGGTGTAATGGAATGGCCTACAGAGTCACCCAACCCTAAATAAATTATGATTTTCTGGGAGATAAAAAACATATATATACACTGAACAAAATTATAAATGCAGCACTTTTGTTTTTGCCCCCATTTTTCATGAGCTGAACTCAAAGATCCAGGACTTTTTCTATGTACACAAAAGGCCTATTTCTCTCAAATATTGTTCACAAATCTGTCTAAATCTGTGTTAGTGAGCACTTCTCCTTTGCTGAGATAATCCATCCACCTCACAGATGTGGCATATCAAGATGCTGATTAGACAGCATGATTATTGCACAGGTGTGCCTTAGGCTGGCCACAATAAAAGGCCACTCTAAAATGTGCAGTTTTATCACACAGCACAATGCCACAGATGTCACAAGTTTTGAGGGAGCGTGCAATTGGCATGATGACTGCAGGAATGTCCACCAGAGCTGTTGCCTGTGAATTGAATGTTCATTTCTCTACCATAAGCCGTCTCCAAAGGCGTGTCAGAGAATTTGGCAGTACATCCAACCGGCCTCACAACCACAGACCACGTGTAACCACACCAGCCCAGGACCTCCACATCCAGCATCTTCAACTCCATGATCGTCTGAGACCAGCCACCCGGACAGCTGCTGCAACAATTGGCTTGCATAACCAAAGAATTTCTGCACAAACTATCAGAAAGCGTCTCAGGGAAGCTCATCTGCATGCTCGTCATCCTCATCGGGGTCTCGACCTGACTGCAGTTCGTTGTCGTAACCAACTTGAGTGGGCAAATGCTCACATTCAATGGCGTCTGGCACTTTGGAGAGGTGTTCTCCAAAGGGAAGCCTTCATGTCTGTGACTTTCTGGCTCTCCCTTTTAGTTATGCTGTCATAGCTAGTCTTGCCGGACTCCCTGCCTGCACTTTACACATAATTCTACATTGTCTTTAAGCATCACATGATCAGAAACTTAATATCTTTCTCTTTCTCTCTCTACCTTCTCTGTCGAGCTATACACCCCACTCCTGAGCTCCCAGTGTTTGCCAGTTTCCAGTGTGACTGCTGCCCTACCCCTGGTCGGAGTCTCGCCGCTTGATGGTGTCCACTGATGCTGTGGATGGATCTGTGTGGACCGGGAGACAGCCATGGACAGAGCCACTTGGGGACTTTCATACAGTCACAGATCTGCCATTTCATCTGTCAGCCTGTGACAGCAAAGAACTAGTGTTTATAATGACCTTAGAAACTACAATGACCTAATAGTTCCTCATGGGTCATTGATTGCTGTTGTAGAAAGGACATTAATCAGCTACAGTTACATTCATTTCTGTTTAGTGTCACCCAAATGAGGATGGGTTCCCTTCTGAGCCTGGTTCCTCTCAAGGTTTCTTCCTTTCCATCCCAGGGAGTTTTTCCTTGCCACCGTCGCCACAGGCTTGCTCATTAGGAATAAAATAGGATAAAATAGTCTAATTATAGAATTGAATAATTTATTCTTATTTCTAGTTAATTAGTTATTTTTATTTTTTATTATTATTTTTCATTTTCCCCTCCCCTTTCTATGTTTTCTTCTTTTGTAAAGCTGCTTTGAGACAATGTTCATTGTAAAAGGCGCTATACAAAATAAATTGAATTGAATTGAATTGTTCTCTTCACGGATGAATCCTGGTTTTCACTGTACAGGGCAGATGGCAGACAGCGTGTATGGCATCGTGTGGGTGAGCGGTTTGCTGATGTCAACGTTGTGGATCAAGTGGCCCATGGTGGCGGTGGGGTTATGCTATGGGCAGGCGTATATTATGGACAACGAACACAGGTGCATTTTATTGATGGCATTTTGAATACACAGAGATACTGTGACGAGATCCTGAGGCCCATTGTTGTGCCATTCATCCGCGACCATCACCTCATGTTGCAGCATGATAATGCACGGCCCCATGTTACAAGGATCTGTACACAATTCCTGGAAGCTGAAAACATCCCAGTTCTTGCATGGCCAGCATACTCACCGGACATGTCACCCATTGAGCATGTTTGGGATGCTCTGGATCGGCGTATACGACAGCCTGTTCCAGTTCCTGCCAATATCCAGCAACTTTGCACAGCCTTTGAAGAGGTGTGGGCCAACATTCCACAGGCCACAATCAACAACCTGATCAACTCTATGCGAAGGAGATGTGTTGCACTGCGTGAGGCAAATGGTGGTCACACCAGATACTGACTAGTTTTTGGACCCGGACCCCCCCAATACAGTAAAACTGCACATTTTAGAGTGGCCTTTTATTGTGGCCAGCCTAAGGCACACCTGTGCAACACAACAGAAAGATCCACAAAACTCTGTGATGTCCTACAGGAGACAAGGTATGTGATGTCTGTGGAGCACCTAGACAAACTGCCCATATGAAGAATATTTATTCAGCCATTATAGCTGCTACCAGGTGTTAATTAAGAGTTTTAAATTGTGTTACATACATATTGTGGCAAACAGACAGTTTATTATGATTTTGCAAACCTCATTAATTAAAGATATTTCAGGCATCCCGGACATGAGTATGTGTTCTAGTGGAGTCAAGTGAACCGGAATTGATGAACTACAAACCTTTGCTGTACTACTACCCAAGTAACATCTGGCCAGCTGTGGTGTTGTGCCGGTCCCTTTGCATTGATAGTGAGAGGAGAGTGGAGCTAACAAATTATGCACAGCCAAAGGTGTGATCTCTTCCAGGATTCCACTACCCTCATACATGCCTTGAGGGCTCAGTGACATGATGGAAATCATGTGTATTTGTGTGTGTGTGTGTGTGTGTATAGTTTTATTTCACATTTTGGTGGTTAACTTTTTCAACCACATGCATATATCATTTACAGACACTGTCCTTTACATGGTTCAGAATTTGTACATCCTTCTATCGCTTTCTTTATTTCTGTCTGGAATCAACACTCCAAGGCCTACATTTTATCCCTGGAGCTAAGCTGTCAGTCAGTCCGGTGCATATCTGCCCCCTGTAGTTGGCATCGCTCATGTGGAACTGCGCTCCATCTGTCCCTTGCGACGCTCTGCACTCGAGCGTGCTCCTCTTATGTATGCGAGTGGGGAAAGCCGCAAGAAATTTTTTTAACACACCAGGAAGTCTTTCCATCTATTACATATCCCACTTTAACCCTCTCAGACCCTTCAGCTCACCAAGTCCCGACAGACTTAAGCAGAACAAGGAAGCGTCTGAAAGGAGCTATTCCTGGGAAGTATTACTTAGTGAGATCACATATCCAGGTGTGAAGGATAAAAACAGAGGGGCTTAATGAGACCTCAGGGCAATTCTGATGATTCGGAGGGGTAATGAGGCAGTACTTTGACCACCAGGAGGCAGCGGCGGACAACTGGAGAGTCTATGCTGAGTCTAGTACATTCAGTGCACTTGAAGTGCACTGAAGACTTATTGTGGCCATCACACAAGGATAGGAACATCTAAGAGTTTTAAACTTAAAAGAATTTGGCTGGTCCTCACAAGGATAATGTTTTTTCCTTGTTGTTGTTTTAAAAAGTGCAGCATCTATTATTATTTTATTATTATTATTATTATTATTATTATTATTATTATTATTATTATTATTATTATTATTATTATATTTAGATTCACAAAGACAAATAGAACAGAAAGGTAAGTGCTTGCTGAGAGATTTAGATAAATGACATAGATGACAGAGCAAAAATGTCCCAAAGGTAGTGTTTTTTTCTCACACCGGCAAACTGACTCTATACAATAAAAAATGGATGGAACTAAAAGCTTATGATGGATGCTATTCCACTAAAGAGACTAAGCTGTTGGTACTTTACAGTCTATTTATAAGCTTTTTCTGCTATTTTGCTACTGACTTATATTTAATTCTTGGCTGGGTAATGTTTCCCCCTTGCTGTATTTGTACATTGCTGTCTTGTATTGGCAACTTGTTCAGTTTCTCACCTAGACAAAATAACACAGCTGTAGCTTTCTGGCAAATGTCAAAAACAAAAAGCTTTAATAATGATATTATTATCCAGCGTGCATGGTGAGCTTATCCAAATACCTGCTGAATTTATTTGTAAGGCATCTTTTAC
The DNA here is from genome assembly GCF_019097595.1 of Hemibagrus wyckioides. Taxonomy (NCBI): domain Eukaryota; kingdom Metazoa; phylum Chordata; class Actinopteri; order Siluriformes; family Bagridae; genus Hemibagrus; species Hemibagrus wyckioides. Next base: position 11,270,941 of record NC_080737.1, on the reverse strand, counting down.
AGGCAACTACTTATTGCCTGTAGTTCAGACATCTGCCAAAATTATTTCAGCTTGCTGTGTGCAAAGTTCAGCAGAGCTCAAATAACTGAATAAATGAATCTGGCCACTGCACTAACAGGTGAGGGATTCATATAGGAGAAGATGACTGATTAACCAAATATTAACCTTATAGCACAGTGACCACTGACTTGTGTGAACAAAAGTGCTACAGGCCCCTAGCCAGAGGACCCTGCAATTCCTTGATCTAACACTAGGTGGAAATACACCTGCACTTTTAACACCTCAAAGTGGCAAAGTAAATATGAAACATTTGTTTGTTTGTTTATTATTTCTATTATATTTATGATTGTCAAACAATACCATGAGGCTATTTTTGTTCCTTGTAATAACTTATTTGTCTCCATTAGCCGTATTTTGTCCTCCAAAACCAAAAAAAGTTCATTATAATCATTAAATAAATAAATCAATGATTCTAGGTAAGCATTGGTCAATGGTAAAGATTTCTCCGAAGTTGCTAACTACAATAATGTTGAGTGTAACAATCCAACGGTAGCTATGCCTGGGGATCACTTTTTCTTTTTATCTATTAAAAGAACAGATGAAAGAAATGAAACGTTGTTAAATTTTTATATAAGGACCCTCTAGGTTCAACTCTTGTAAAATCCTGCTGTCTAGATGTAACAGTAGGTGCAAAAAACTTACTCCAGCATGCAATAGCTTTCTAGAGGTGCTACTATAGCATGATGGATTACTCAGATCACCCATATTCTATCCATACTATATATAATTTAGCACTGATCATAAAATTATACTTCTGACTAAATCAATGAATGACCCTGCACCACATTATCTCAGGTAAAAACTTATTTGTTTGATTTTTATGTTGGATTATTTATCAGTAACTAACATCATGAAGACTATCACAGGGAACAAAGCTTTTGCCTACAAAGCCTTCCAGCTATAGCAAATCCTGCTAATTACTGTTTGCAGGTCAGATACAGTCTCAATCTACAGGTGTATCGTTGAAAACCTATTTGTTTAGTCAGATGTTGTTGTTCCTTCAGCTGTTCCCTGATTTGAGGTCGCCACTCATTTGGTCCGCATGTTTCGATTTGGCACAGGTTTTACGCCGGATGCCCTGCCTGACGCAACCCTCCCATTTAACCCAGGCTTGGGACTGGCCCTGAGAGTTAACTCGTCAGTGGCTGGGTTAGCGCCCTGCCCAGGAACCAAACCCGGGCCACAGCAATGAGAGCACAGGATCCTGCTGCTGGACCATGAGGAGGCCTATTTGTTTAGTCAGATATTTTGTTAAATATCTTTTCTCAAAGATAAACATGCATATCCAAGATTTGGTAAACTGGAATGTTTTGATGCAGTTTAATTCCTATGTCATGTGATTAGATTTGTTGATTGTTTTTGATCAAATGCTACCATAGCTAAAAATCCCTAAATGACTGCTTGTACTCTGATTGTTATTATTATCGTCACCATTAAAAAAAACAGGTAAGAACATGCCTAATAATTTATTCTCTCTCTCTCTCTCTCTCTCTCTCTGTTTAACAGTATGTACATGTGCCTGACATGACGGTGCCAGATCCTGACACATTTCTACTGTTGTGGCTCGTCTTGCCCTCTGAATCTGCCTGATTCATCCTAATGCACTAATTCTGCTTTAGTGCTTGTGACTCATTTCCTTCCATTTTGGACTACAGTATGCAGTTGTGGAAGAGTAATTATTTATAATCCAAATATCTGGACTCAAGTAGAAGGGGACAAGTTCTGTCTGGTTTCTATCAAGTTTTCTTCCCAAGGTTCTTGCCTCCATCACCCTATGCCTCTCCTGGGACACGGTGGATTAACTCAGACTGTCTAGGTTCGAAGGTTTGACCAATGCAAATTAACAAACACAAAGTTTTAAACAAAAGATTACATAGCTTCCTCCTTTACACATTGGAAAACATTTTATTGTATACTAATCACTGATAATTCTATCACTGATACTTACTTGCTCCTTATGCATTATTCAATAATCCTGGATCCACATCCTCTGAGTCCTGCATGTGTATTTCCACCTAGTGTTTGTTCCAGAAACTGCAGGGACCTATGGCTTCAGACCCATAGCTGTGGACCAGGTGCAGGGCTAAAGAGGTCTCAAACACTGAAAGAGTGAGAGAGAGAGAGAGAGAGAGAGAGATTACAAAATTATACAGAAAGTCAGATCTTCAGTGTAAAATAACACCTTAGGAGGTAACAGGTAAAAATATTGTACATTAAATTCTATTACATTTTTATTTTTCTCAATATTTTTATCCATTAGTTTCACTTAAATTCTTAAATTAAGTTTATTCAGATGTGCAGTCTTGAAAGAGTTGTATACTGTATATACTGTAACTGTATAAAGCTTGAGTCATGTAGTTAGTAAACTGAACTCATTTAAACCCATCTTATCCAATCAGATCTGCAGAATGTGTGATTTCAATACAGATTTCTGTGTTTCAGTCAGCACTCATATTAATACGTTTCTCCTTAATTAAATATGTACACCTTTTCTGATGTTAGTCCTGCAGTCAGCAGATCTGGTTAGAACCTACATAGTTCATGGTTCTTACTATTCTGTCCAGAGGTTGAAGATGTTGACCTGGTATAGTGTTATCCTGTGGCAGTCTCTTTCATATTCACTTGAATCTGAATTTCTATAGTACATACACCAATCAGGCATAACATTATGAGCAGTGAGAGGTGAAGTGAATAACACTGATGATCTCCTCATCATGGCACTTGTTAGTGGGTGGGATATTTTAAGCAGCAAGTGAACATTTTGTCCTCAAAGTTGATGTGTTAGAAGCAGGAAAAATGGACAAGCGTAAGGATTTGGGCGAGTTTGACAAGGAACAAATTATGATGGCTAGATGACTGGATTGGAGCATCTCCAAAACTGCAGCTCTTGTGGGGTGTTCCCGGTCTGCAGTGGTCAGTATCTATCAAAAGTGGTCCAAGAAAGGAACAGTGGTGAACCGGTGACAGGGTCATGGGTGGCCAAGGCTCATTGATGCACGTGGGGAGTGAAGGCTGGCCCGTGTGATCCGATCCAACAGACGAGCTACTGTTGCTCAAATTGCTGAAGACGTTAATGATGGTTCTGATAGAAAGGTGTCAGAATACACAGTGCATTGCAGTTTGTTGTGTATGAGGCCGCCTGGCTGCAGACTAGTCAGGGTGCTCATGCTGACCCCTGTGCACCACTGAAAGTGCCAACAATGGGCACATGAACTGGGCATCAGAACTAGACCACAGAGCAATGGAAGAATGTGGCCTGGTCTGATGAATCACATTTTCTTTTAAACCACATGGATACCCAGGTGAGTGTGCGTCAGTAATCTGCTGTCAATATCTTGGTCCAGATACCACAGCACACCTTCAGGGATCTAGTGAAGTCCATACCTCAGCAGGTGGTCATAATGTTATGCCTAGTCAGTCTATGTTACTAAGTGGTGTACAAGGTTTAGGTGAGGCATTGCTGCATATGTACAATCCATACCAAAGGATAAATGAGGCAGACAGAACACAAAGTACCTCCCGCAAATGATAAATAAAGATAAAATTCTTTCTTAATAGCAAGAAGTGAATTGCATGAACTGATAACATGATTTAAAGAAAATAAATCGTAAATGACAAAGATAAAATTATCTTCCTAAAGGATCAATTTACTTTCTAATAAATCTTTTCATTTCCCCTTTTTTGTTTGAAAAAAAAAAAAAGAATGTTTTTTTTCTTATCCCTCTTATACCATGTCCTCCCTCACAGCATGCCTTTGAATGATGAATAATATGCAGTAGTTTTAATGGGATGAAATTTACTTGGGTGGCCATAAATATACATGGGTGGGCTGCAAGAACCTATCCGTGGAAAACCCTGGGGTCAACAAATTTAGCTAGTCGCTTTAACATGTGTCCAATAAAATCAAGTTCACCAAGATCACATTTCTTTATGATTAAATCTTTTTGGTGTATTTAATTTGAGTGATCTGATGATTCAAAGTGTGGAAATTGTGACTGCAATGGTGTGCCAAATTCTTTTAATGTCAGGAAGCTGAAAGTCAATTGCAAATGCCAGGCCAGGCTAATTGTAGCAGTGTATCTGTAATTTTATTAATTAAGTGATTTACCAGGGGAAGGGGAGGGTCACCGAAAGTTTGGGGATATGAATGTACACCTTCTTAATATCTGTGTTCTGTGTCTTTACCTTTAATGTAATGACTTTTTGTGTTGTGGTACAGCAACAGTAATCAGGACAAATTGAGAGATGTTAAAGCTGACAAAACTGAACACTTTCAAAAATTGAAAAATTGATTTAAATGCAAAAGAGAGAAGAAGAAGAAGAAGAAGAAGAAGAAGAAGAAGAAGACTCCAGAGGTACTGCAGGAGATTCTTTAAGATACCAGCTAATTTGCTAATTTCCTTATAAATCTGCACAAAGTGGGACTACTAATTCAAATGATTAAATTACAATACTCATTTATTTCTGTTTACTACTTTTGTATTATGTTTTCATATAGAAACTTTTCATTTCATTATATCTTTTGAAGGACTTTTTCACAGTTCTATGTATTTTAACATTGCCAACACTCTCTGTAGTTTGTCTCGAATGAGGGCAATAAATAGAGAGCACAGATGACAGTGTCATGTCTGTAGAGTTATACATATACATACTCAGTGAATCCTCACTTCTGTCTGTTCAGAGAGAATTTGTTATATCTTTTTTTTTTTTTATAAAATCCTTAGGGTCACAGCCCATCTGCCCTTTTTCCGGTATACCTTGTGTCACATAAAACTCATAAAAGTCTAATCTAAGTTTGGCAGGTCTAATCTTTTGTCCGCACTTGCAATAGACTGTCCAGAGAGAGAGAGAGAGAAAGAAAGATTGCTTTTGGCTTTAAAAGCACTACACTGCAATGGCAGGCCCCTGCACCCTTTCAGATGTGCGCCAAGGAAATGTCAGAGTAGATGTTATCAGAGCAGTGGAAGGGGGAGAGCGCCTCCTAGGTGGCACCTTTTGTGTAAGGTCAGGACAGGGTCAGGCCAGTGTGGCATAGGGAGATGGAGCATTAGAGGTCTGCTGGTGGCCTCCTGCAGAGCGATTTTTCTTGTGATGGATGGAATGGTGGAGAAAAGAAGAAAAAGCACAGTATGAAGTGGTTGAAAAGGTAAAGCTCTCAAACTAAAGAGCATCTTTTTGCTTATGTCCATTTGCCTGGCTGCCTTCTCTCTCTCTCTCTCTTACTCTCTCTCTCTCTCTCAGTGTCCCACGCTGATTATTTCCCCATTTGAAGCCCCTGTGGTTTCCAAATGATTTTAAAATGGTTTTCATTTCCTTTTTTGGGTGGGGGGTAAGGTTTGGGGGTTTCCGAGGTAGGGCTAATGATGGTAGTAGGGCAAATCCAGATATGGAAGATGAGTGGGTAGGAGAGAAAGAGAGAAAGAGTGAGTTGTTCAATGTGAGGTTTTAGGTTTTGCCCTCCGGCATCAGCACCATGCAGCATTCTGTTACAGTGCTCATTTCCTGCCGGAGCAAGGGATCAGAGTCCCTCACACATGACCACGCTGCCTTTTGGCACTGTGTCACTCTCCTGTTCTCATTCTTCCTTTTCTAAAGTGAGAGAAAACAAAAACAGTACGATCCGAGATTAAGATGCTTCCCACGAAATCATTAAAAAACAGAAGAAACCCTTTAGCAAGTCAATAGGTGAAGATTTCAAGCATCTTTATCTACAGGGTGTCCTCTGTCTTCATTCTTAGGGGTAATTAACACTTTTTAGCAAAATGTAAAACTTTATTTACAAAACACTCTCTGCATGATTGCTATTTCTTTGGAAACACACACCTACTCATGAACTCGAGCCTAACACCTTTGTTCTTCCATCACAACATTGACACAACAGCATCCTGATCCAGCCATGAGAATAACTTCACTACGAACTTGTTCTGTCAAAGCATTCATAAAGGCTGAAAAGCTGTATAATAATATAAACTAAATTTGGGAATGCAAATTTTCCTTATCTGTGGTTTTTGGGACACCATTTATTTTTTTATTCTTCCGATCTTTCTTTACCTTTTTCTCTGTCTGAATCTTATTTCCCTTTCTTTTCTTTTCTTTTTTATCTCTGTCTCATGTTTAATTCTTTCTCCGGCAGTGGTCTGACATCATAACCTTCCTCCCATGCCAGAGGTCGGAAGAGAAGTGAAAGGAGGAAGGCGGATAGACGGGGGCACGATAAGCACCGCTATCTGAACGCACCCACACACCATGTCCGGCTTCCCCACAGGCTTGAAGGAAAATACACTGTCTGTTCATTTTTCCATGCTTTCCTTTCCTTCTTTTGAGGCCAATTTCAATAACTGGCAAGTCGGGAGGATGTGTGCAAGGACTTTTTTTTTTGGAAAGGGGATAAACATGTTAATTGTCATCTACACAACAGGCTTTATCTGAAAGAAACTTCCACTTCGATTGTACACTTGACTAAGAGGTATGCAATGCCTGAACCATAGGTTCACAGCAGTAGTGTTGTAAAAGAAGGAAGATTTATATAGAGAGAAAAACAAACAGACTGAGCAGTACACAGTATGTGTTAAGCAGCTGTTAGACAGTTTCATCGCTTCTCTTTTTTTTCCTTAACTCTTCAAACCCACAGTTCCACACATTCAGTGCCGTCTCATCCTGCACCCCCACTGGGCCTTTAGCTTCCTGACCCAGGCTCTTTTTCTTTCCTGTAATGAGCAGAGTTCCTCTCTTAACCTGAGTCACCAGCTAATTACCTCTTACAGCTCATTACCATCAAGTCACAACTTATGCAAATCAAGCAATCTCTCTCTCTCTCTCTCTCTCTCTCTCCAAAAAGCTCTTCACTGTTTCAAAAAGACATTTCTCAGAATTGCTTTGCCTCTTGCAATATTCTCTTCTCCATTTGTAGCTAGATCTAATGACGAACAGATACTTGGCTAGGTTAACCAAGAGATGGGAAAATCAGACCCAGTACTTCTCGAATACCTGTACTGTTGTAAAACTTCTAAAAAAATATCCTTTCTTCTATGTAGACAAAAGATACTATAAATGGTTTTGTAGCACTGAATCAGGCATGGAAACTGTACTGTCATTGTACCCTAATTGGATGTGATGGTCTACATTGCAGCATGTCTTCAGCCGCATGGTTAATACAGCAAAGATTTCATATGTAGTGTAAGAATGTCATGTACAATATAATTAATGTGTGTCTGATCTAGATAGACTAAGTTTTCACAATTCATAAACATCCTATGAACAATCTTGAATTGTCTTTCAGCAAACTGATTAGAGATTGGATTATCTTTAAGATCATCTTGATCAGATTTAACGATCTTCTTATTTACTCTAACGTCTTAACCATGTTAAGTTTAGTCTTCTGTCTGATTGTACTGGAAACAATCAATTACTGTGCAACAACCACATATAAAACTACAGACCCAGATGAAATGAGACTCTATGGTCAAAAATATGTGGACACCTCACCGTCACAGCCATATGTTGAAAGCACATGATTGTATAGGATGACTTTGTATGCTGATGTTTTGATATTTTTCTTAACTAGAACTAAGAGGCCCAAATCTGTATCAGTATGACAATGCCCCTGTGCACAAAGCAAGGACCATGAAGAAAATATTTTCCAACATTGGCGTGGAAGAGCTCAAGTGTCCTGCCCCGAGCCCTGACCTCAACCCTACTGAAAACCTTTGGGATGAACTGGAACTGATGAACTTCCAGTCATTGTGCTCTTTTGAATGAATGGACACAGATCTCTTCAGCCACTCTCCTGAAAATCTAGTGGAAAGCCTTCCCAGAAGAGTGGAGGTCCTTGTAAAAGCAAAGGGGGATTCATTCTAGCATGGGACGATGTGGGACGATCATTCCAGTGTCCAGTAACCACTGGCATAACCAAATTGTTGGGCCACAATTGTGCCGCAGCTTCTTTCAATTGTTGTTTATTTTGGGGGGTTACTTCATTCCCTTTCCTTTTTTTCCCTTCTTTTCTTTTAATTTGGTCTGGTAATTGACTTGGCCAGTCTGAAACCTTCAACTTATTCCCCCTAATTAAGTTCTTTGTTGAGTTAGCAGTGTGTTTTGCCTCATTGTCTTGCTGCATGATGAAGTTCCTCCCAGTTAGATTGGATGCATTTCTCTGTAAATTGGCACACAGAATGTTTCTGCTTCATCATGAGTTCCATTATCAATAAAGATTAATGATCCTGTTCCAGAAGCAGCCATGCAAGCCCAAGCCATGACACCACCTCCTCCATGTTTGACCAATGAGCTTGTATGTTTTGGATCATGAAGACATCATCTCTTTCTCTGCGGTTTGGTCTTTCCATCACTTCTGGTTGCAGAATAATACTGACTCTCTTTTAATTGTGATTTTATCAAATCTTTTATATTGCGAATTCCAATCTGACCATTCGATTCTTACTGTTGATGGTTTGCATTTATTGCATATATTGTGCTACCCTCACCCCTGCCCTGTAGAGGTAAATGTTGACATCACTGACTCGGATGTTGAAATACAGACTTCACAGGCAAAACCAAGTACATTTTTAGAGCTACTAATTTAAAGTTAGTTAAAACAATCAATTTAACATGGTCCATCTGAGCAACAAGAAACACAGTTAATCAGTTAATTAGTCAGTTAAAGCCACATGGGTGGTTTTAAACAAAAAATATCATGTTCTATGTTGTTTAACATATCTAGATGTAAATATCAGGAAAAGAAAGCTGAAATTCTGATCAATAATCTCATATTAATATTTTGATCTCGACCCTAAATGTCTTTAATGTATAGCAAAAACAAAAGAACAGGTCTTGCTGTTCCAGTACCTTCGGAGTGCACGGTATACTGTAAATGGCTGGACCCCCACTATCCTCAGTGGACAAGCTGTTAATGTTCATTATAATAAAAGAAAAGGGTCTTTTACTATTTATCCCCTAGTTTTTTTGGTCCCTTGGAGAAACTTTACCAAGCCTATAATTTGTAAGAGAAATTGCTTACATTTTCTGAATAATTTTACCTGACAAATTTCCGTTCCTGTTGACACTGTGAGATCCAATAAGGCACCAGACAGAGTTAGCATCTGAATATGAGAGGGAGAGAGACAAAGAGTTCCCAGAGTAGCCCTGACCACTAGCACACTGAGGAAGTGTATGTTCATTCCAAGCTCTAGAGGACACAGCACCAGTATCCTACATAATAGTTTTAAATATCCTGTTTACATTCTAGTAAAGTTATATACTACTAGCCATTTCAACATATGGATATAGAAATTCATGCATCCAGGTTATTTTCTCTATACATTCTTTAAGATGCTTTACCACTGTAGATGCTATAGCTCAATCAGTGCTACAGCTGATTTCTGGGTGAAATCAGGATCCAGTTATGTCCCTGTGGATGCCTTATTATTGCTAGTTATGACATAATCCATCCATTTTCTAAGCCTCTTATGAATCACAGGGTACGATAGCAGACACACTCACACAGTACAGTTCATTTGGAGATGCCATGCCATTGGACTGGGGTATGAAATCAGAGGAACACCTGATGTACACGGAGAAAATGCACACCTCAGAGGTGTGTAACAAATGTCCACCATATTCCTGTTACGAAGAAACCCCAGCCTGCCTGCCTCATTGATTATTGCCCTGACCTCTGTTGTGATGAAGTGCTTTCAAAGACTGGTCAGAGACTTTATCACTTCACAACCTGCATCATACAGCCCTAAGCCACCCAGACAGACGAAAGGGGAATTATGTTAAAATACTATCTGTAGACTACAGCTGAGCATTTAACACCTTAATTTCTGTTAATTAGTGTTAAGTCTATAATGAACTCAGAAATAAGTTGCTCCAGAGCTCTTGGTTGCACAATTTCACTTGACAATAAACAGCTGTAGAAAGGACATTTGCATTATTTGCCATAAAGAGTCACCCACTAAATGAGAATGGGTTCTCTTCTGAGACTGGTTTGTTTCAAGGTTTCTTCCTCATTTCATCTCAGGGTGTTTTTCCTTGCCACCTTGCAAACGGTTGCTTGCTCATTAGGGTAACTGTTTAAACTTTGTCATTTTTATTCTAAATTTTTATATTCATATAAAGCTGCTTTGAGACAATGTCTATTGTTAAAAGTGCTATACAAATAAAATTTAATTAAATAGATCCTGGGATCCTAGGCCATGTGTTGATGGATGTCCAACTTCCTGACAAACAGACCACAAGCAGTATGGGTGGGCAAACATGTCTTATCCTCCCTCACCCTCAGCACTGGAACCCCCCCAGGGTTGTGTTCTGAGCCCCTTGCTGTACTCACTGTACACACTGTACACCCAATGGAGAGAATGGACAGTTTTCGATATCTAGGTGTTCACATCATGCAGGATCTGGCATGGTCCTGTCATATCACAACTGCAGTGAAGAAGGCCCGGCAGCATCTCCACCACCTCAGGCACTAAAAGGAATTTAAAATGCTCTCTAAGGTGCCAAGGGACCTTCTACACTTGAACTACTGAGAGCATCCTGACGGGAAGTATCACAGCCTGGTTTGGGAACTACACCAAGCAGGACATGTGAGCTCTCCAGAGGGTGGTGTGATTAACTGAGCGTACCATCAGCACTGAGCTCCGTAACATGGAGTCTGTCGGGACCAAGCCAGGACGACATGAAAGACCTCAGCCATCCCACAAATGGACTCTATTATCTGTTCTCTGTTTCTGTGTCCTTTTCTCTAGCGTGACAATGTTGAGGTGGTTCCAAGCAGTGGCACAGGAAATGGGGTACTGACTAAGCCACTGTGCCCCTCCAGATACACCATAATTGATCATTGAAACCAACAAATAATACTTAAATGATACATCAGATTCAGCCCCACTACCACCAACTATGCAATGAATCAGTTGCAAACTAGTTTTAGTTGCCTAACTGGGTAGCTGTTTGGGAGGAAACTTTTAACTAAGGGTGGCAGTGTTGTTTCTAAGTAATGGCACAGGAAGTGGGGGTGCTAACTTTCAGGATTCCTTTAACACTAACTGCAGCTGTAACTGCTAAAACAAGAAGTAGAAGAAGAAGATGTAAAATGCCTTCCTGCGTCTCTGTTCCAGGGCATCGTAAATATACAAACCTTCACTTTATTTGCTTACAATTTTTAAAACTGTTCTGAAGTACATAAAGTCTGAAATGTTCCGCTTAAACATGTCTGTAAAAGTGAGGTAACTTTTCCTTCTATCTCCTCTAGGTGGAGCATTTTAAGAATTTAAAAGCGGTGTAGTGTGCCAGTGGGCGTTTGGTGTGATGAATGCACTGATAGAGAGATGGTGGAGGGTGAATGAGAGGACGTAGTGGGGGAGAGGAGGAGAAGAGAGCTGTAGCGTTTGATCAGCCTGGCTCAGGGGTAATCACACTCGCGCTGATTAACAAGCTGCGCAAACACACAGGGCCTGATTGAGCTGCCCGGGTAAAGAAAATAACCGGCAGTCTCAGAGCACACATGCCTCGCACTCGTACAACTCCACTATCCCTCCCACACACACACACACACACACACACCATGCACAAAACTCCCTCCTCATGTCATGCACTGTACAGTATCTCCAGGCTGTTCTCCTCAGTTCCTTTCACCTTGCTAACCTCTCTTTGCTTAAACAACCTTTCTCTTTCTTCACTATGCACTGAATCATTTTCTACCACCTACCAGCCAAGTCACCTATATTCAATCCCTTTCTCCGCTTCTCCATTCAATTGCACTTTTCAAAATCAGTTTATGCCCAAGGCTCACGCTTTCATCAGTGGATAACCTTTTCTAGATGCTGTAAATTTGCACTTCTGCTGTAATCGTAAAGACTATGATACTCATCACAAACATGTTTTCAGAATACTTCATACTGTCTGACTTTATGCTACACAGTTGAAGTTGTATTACTTATGCGGTATACTACTGATTTATAGCATATGGTAGAAGAGTAAAGATTTATAACGTCACACTATAGAGGTTGGATTTTTGAGTCGGATTCCTCTGAACGTTTCTTCCTCATATCAACCCAGGTATCTTTTCTGTGTCATCTCTGCTTTGCTCATTGGTGAACTAAATCTACATCTACATTTCTGTAAAGCTGCTTTAGGAACACGTCTGTTGTTAAACGTGCTGTAGAAATAAAGTGAAACCGAATTAAATCAAGCTGAACCGATGAGAATTTGAACAGGCTAGCAGCTGATTAGCTACCACATGTTCTTTTTATGATTATGACAGACCTGATACTGTCTAGTTCAATGTCATTCTAATAATCTTCTTTCACTTTTGTGTGTCTCGTGCAGTGCAATCAAATCACCATATTAATATATCTGAGTTTGCTCTGAGCATGCCAGATTTGCTTAAAAAGTAATTTCATACCATCCTATTCATAAGTAACTGTATCGTTTCATATGCAGCGCTTTTAAAATTTTGTCTACTTATTTTTCCACTGCACTGCATTTGATTTTCATTTGCTGCTCTACTTTCACAGCTATATCTCATTTTCATTTTAGCTTATTCGATTTTAACATCCCCTTTTGACCCTGTTCTAACAGATAATATATTTATAATAATATAGACAGTTATAATACAGCATTTCGCTGCATGTAGTACCGTGTATGATTGTGTAATAATAAAACTAATAAAATTTTAATTTGATTTTAAAGCCAACAGCTCTACATTTGTGGAACTCATCAGCATCATAGAATAAAAAGTATCGTTTGATACATGATGACATTTTCTATGTATCACTATATTTCAGTGCACTAGCAGAATGCCAGTTAAACTGTAGGTCCTCTTAGAAAAAAAAGGCTTTAATTTTAATTAATTAATTTCATGTAATTAATTATTTATTTGATTTCTATAATAATAAACGTTTAGTAGAGAAAATTCAAAGGAAATTATGACAAAATTAGTCATAAGTAACTTAATATTATAACTATTATTTTTGTATATATATATAAAATAATTTAGAAATTTTTTTTCTTAGAAATATAAAATACTGTATATATACACACTATATTGCCAAAAGTATTCGCTCACCTGCCTTGACTCGCATATGAACTTAAGTGACATCCCATTCCTAATCCATAGGGTTCAATATGACATCGGTCCACCCTTTATAGCTATAACAGCTTCAACTCTTCTGGGAAGGCTGTCCACAAGGTTTAGGAGTGTGTTTATGGGAATTTTTAACCATTCTTCCAGAAGCGCATTTGTGAGGTCACACACTGATGTTGGATGTTGGACTGATGTTGGATTGATGTTGGTGCTTTACACCAGTGCATCCGACGCTTTGCATTGCACTTGGTGATGTACGGCTTGGATGCAGCTGCTCGGCCATGGAAACCCATTCCATGAAGCTCTCTGCGCACTGTTCTTGAGCTAATCTGAAGGCCACATGAAGTTTGGAGGTCTGTAGCGATTGACTCTGCAGAAAGTTGGCGACCTCTTCGCACTATGCTCCTCAGCATCCGCTGATCCGTCAGTTTACGTGGCCTACCACTTCGTGGCTGAGTTGCTGTCGTTCCCAAACACTTCCACGTTCTTATAATACAGCTGACAGTTGACTGTGGAATATTTAGGAGCGAGGAAATTTCACGACTGGATTTGTTGCACAGGTGGCATCCTATCACAGTTCCACACCTGATTCTGATTATTTGGATGGGTGAGCGAATACTTTTGGCAATATAGTGTATATATATATATGTTTTATATATATGTTTTATATATATGTTTTATATTTCTGGAAAAAATATATCAAAATACAGTCTCTATATATACCTCAATATACCAATATCAATATACCTCGACCTGGACTTCAATGTCAGGCGAAAATAGAAATAGTCTATTTATTTTATTTTTATTTTTAAACACTTAGCCAACAGAAAAGTGCACAGAGGAACCCTTATCAAGAAATTCATGCATCCAATTCTAAGAGGATTTTATTGACAATAACACTTTAGTCATATGTTTTAATAATATTAAAACAAAAATATTTAAAGGTTTCTTTACACTCAAATGATGATATTTTTTATTTAAAAACTATAATTATATTATGTGTTATTATATGTTATTGATTTGTTTTGTTTGTTTAAGGTGAGTTTAAGGCATGACACAAATGACTAATTTCTTATGGAGACTCTGGTATGGAATGTTTTTTACATGCAGTGGGTTTTTGGAAAGGTTAACTTATGAATACTCATAGTTCAGTCCTGTATTTTGTATTGGTGTGTAGCGTTTTCACACCAGATACTGCCACTAAGGCGATCTGAGAGAGTTTCAGGTCCCACTGAGCCAAAGGTGTCTGTGGCAAAGAAATCCATTCGGGCTTACAATAAGCAGCAAACCCAGAGAATCCGAAAGTGAACTCGTCCTCCTTGGACCTCTGCTTTATATGGCTAAGATATCTGTGACTCTGACTTAGGAATACACCCCCTCACACATACTTCACACAGCATGTTGTTCAGGCACATGTGTATGGGCCCCTCTGCAGAAACCTCCTGCTGCCTTTGCGAACTTTAAATGAAACCATATGGACTCATTTATTGCCAATTAGCTCCAGTGCTGTAAGTGAAGCCTCACCTCCATACACTTTAAAACGTTTTCACTGAAACCTCCCAGCAGCTGCAAGACTGCATTTCAATATAACACCTTTACAGCCTTTCTCTCAACCACACACACATATCTTGACCTTGGATACCATAACATCTCAAAGTTTTCTCAGCAAAACCTTGATCCAGCTGACCTTAGGTGTGTTTAAAGAGAGTTGAACCAACTTTCAAAAGTCACTCATTTGACCCCGTTTGAGCTTCTCCTCCTACAAATACTGAACTGAAAGAAAGAAGCTCCTGGTGGCATTTGAAGCCAACTGTAGAGCAGAGCTATGAGCATGAAGTTAAATCAAGCTGCAGGACATTCTGTTTATTAGAGAGTGATGAAACCTTGTTCAAAACCACGTCGTGTCTCTTTGAAATCAGCTCGCTTTGTCCAGTTTAGTCCAAGTTTAATGGCTGGCACTATTTTTCTAGGCTGATTAGGTTGGATGAATGAGATTATTTTGTCAGTTTTGCAGCTCAACACACACAAACACACACCTACACCATATTAGTGGAGCAACTGTTGCTGAACCATGAACTCTTACTCAATTAGTTTTCGAGAGAGTGTAAGACCTTGACAATAATGCAAAGCAATACAGAAACAAATGAAGGGGAAAACAGATGAAGTCTGATAAAGAGAAGTAAGGAACAGAAAAGCAGAGCTCTGAAATGGCAGAGGAAATGCTGGGACGGTGAGTCTCTCCTGGGAAGAAATGTGTGTTACTTTACAGAAATATTATGTTAGTTATAAATCACTCTGCTGATCTGAGACAAGCTTTGTGTTTCCTCCTCATAGGGTGCAGTGACAGGCAAGCTGTCTTTTTTATGCAGTTATCTAAGATGCAGGTTAAAGTCGTCCACATCACTGCCACTTGTTCAGAGGAAGTTACCTGACCAACACTTTGCTTTTGTATTATATACCATTGCACTGGCTAGTTGTCGCTAAGAAGTATGAGTCTTTATCTGTCTAACTACACTACCGCTCAAAAGTTAGGGATCACTCAAAAATTTTATAGTTTTCCTAGGAAACACACACGAAATTAGTCTGAATAGAAAATATAGCAAAAGAACATGTCAGAGTTAGAAATAATGATTTCGATGGAAATGATAACTGTTTTCTTCAAACTTTGTCTTCATCAAAAAAACACCTTTTGCAGCAATTACAGCCTGGACAGTCTAGCGGTCAATTTTTCAAGATAATGTGATGAGATTTTACTCCATGCTTCCTGGAGCATCTCCCACAAGATGGATTGGCTGATGGCTTCCTCCATAGCTGAAATCAGGCTGAAATATGCAAGTGATCCCATACTTTTGAGCGGTAGTGTATCTCTTTGACCTCTATAAGAAACAGAATCACATCTAAATCAAAATGTTGTAGCTCCAAATCTGATTTATCTTTTCACGTGTGTGTTTATTTTACTATTATTAAAGAGACTATGATTTCAATGAAGAAAAGGTAAGTGATTTAATTTAAACTTATCTAATACAAGCCTAAGCATCCTGCTTCCCCAAGACAAAGAAAACCACTAATTTGTTTGGTCTTTTGACCCCGAATCCTGAAAACACTAATTAGCAATCTAGTTCATTAGCAATCCTGGTCATTTTGATTATACAGTAATACAATTCGGAATTTATTTTGCAGTGCACAATGTATCTTACATTATCTCACTGACTAAAAATGCAATATATAGCATATATGTAGGTATAATAGGGGGTAAAAAACATGACAGGCAACCTATGGCAGGATGCAACATATCTTGATTTTCTAAATGTTTTTTTTTTTTTATTTTGTCATGTCAGGAAAGCACATACTCACATAGCATTGTGTGTGTGAGCTTAATTTACCAGAATACACACACACACACGAACACACACACACACACACACACAAACCTTGTTCAGCTGTATTCTAATCCACTGTGGGAAAAGCCACATAACACCCAATTCCAGGTATAATTAATGGATAATGAATGGTCTTGTTATATCCTAGGCGTGGCCTAATTAACTCTCCTCAGACAAAGACATCAGAAAACATCTGTCATTAACGGATTCAGTGTCTGGTTTCTGCTTGATTGTGTTCCCAGGCAATGGTGTTGAATATACTCCAGTGAAATACTTTATACTCATCTCCCTTGCTCGTGATTGCTTCTTCTGTTTTTTCTCTCCTTTAATTGTGAGTCATATACTGATTGATTGATTTAAAAATTCCTTCATGAAGATAGGAAGAGACTCGTGCAAATGTGGGGTGCAGAGCATTTGGAGATACAAAGTTGACCAGACAAAATAAAAGATATGTATGCTTGTCAGCCGTTACACAATTGGACTTAGAAAGGAATTTATTTATAATCACACACTACAGTGTCACCCAGATGTTGATGGCTTCCTCTTACAATTAAAGCTGAATTGAATTAATGTGCTGTTTGGTGGATGGACGGTTAGCAAAAGCACAGTGGAGAAATTATTCGATAAATGAAAGACTTCAAACCAGGGTCTAGGCTGTGCTAAAACTATTCTGTTTAAATTATTATTATTTTTTTAAATTATTTATTTATTTATTTTGTTAATAATTGGAGCAGAAAGAGGATGTTTGAGGTGTGAAATGTATATGAATCTGTGGATTGCTCATGATTTAATGTAGAATTAAAGTAGTATTTATAAACTATTATGACTGTAATAAAGCCAGTTGTAATCTGCCAATTTTACATGAAGCAGCAAAAGAACCCAATATTTTAGACATTAAGCTCAAGCTGAAGTAAGGTATATGTACTGTATGCTTATATGTGTTAGAGGGCAGTAGTTTGTGGCTTCCTGGTTTCTAGTGAATGAAGGAACTGCAAAACATCCAAAGTGCTCCTTTGGGACCCGTAACAGTACGGCATAATCTGATGTAAGCCTACCACCCAGTGTGTAACTGTAACTTATCTTTTTAACTGAACAAAGTGTGTCATTGGTTTAAGCAACATATTAAGCCATTTTTACAAGCTTTTGACCCTGAATACTATGAAAAATCTCTTAGGCCCGGTGCTTTTGAGGCACATTTGCAACAGTAACTACCACTGTTCATCACACAGCCAAGGATTCAGCTTTGTTCATCACACAAGAGCAGTGAATCTAGAGTTTGGTCTGACTTTAGCATGCTTGTAGCGTATTTTTCAATCTGGTCAGCCAGCTGGATTCCCCCCAGAGGCCTCAGCAAAGCTAGCGCAATTAATCTCTGACAACTAGCACATCAACTTACAAGAGATTAGATTATTTTACACCCCCAGAACCTGATGTTCATCATATAGATGTTAACACCTCACTAGCGGATGGTTCTCCTGGATGTTTGGTTTTTGTGTTTAACTTTATGGGTCCCTTAAGTCAATTTATTCACGATTATAACGGCATGAAATGGGTCTTGAATGTAATGAGTGCCATTTGCTTGTATAATAAGTGCCAGTTCATTTACAAGCTGCCCGGACGGTCAGCGTTCTAAATAGAGAAGTGTGGCCCAAAATAAAATTGGCCCATCAATGTAAAGATGTCCCGGGAATGGCAGATTTATTGACAGAAAGAATATCATTAATTCTGATTTTTGTTTTGCTGACGAGATCCAATTATTTTCTTTCCAAGCTGTTCAGCAATTTTAGTCAGGCATGAAACTGCAATTATCTATAAAACTCTGGGATGATTCAGTATATTGAGAAGTTGCGAAGTAAAAATGTAGCTGCTCGCTCTCTAAAAAAAAAAAAACACTGCTCTTTAAAATAATCGTACTGCCAATCAAAAGTTTTGAAAGAAGTTTTGGGGTTTATTATCTTTTATTACAGATTAATCAATGCTGAAGACATTAATACAGATTGAAATTCAAGCAAGGAAAGAAACGGAACAGGTTTATTTTTTATTGTCTTAATAAAGGATGTTGTGTGTAGTGTTGTGCACAACACTAAAGGCATGGATTACTGGATATTCACAGATCTGAGAGGAAGTAATGATTTAGTAAATTCAGGTGAACTTGGAAGGTAAACATTTAGACAGACAGATGGCTCTGTTATCAGTCTTGATAAATAAATAAATGAGGCTCTTCTGCATACATGTGTAGATAAATTCCTCATATTTGAAACAAGAATAATTGAATAAATAGTGTACCAAAAACTACCACATTATACAAATAGTATTTATTGCATATGCTGTGAAAAACCTTTAGACTGGTAGATTACTGTGGTAGTAGAATGTATTTTTCTGGCCACTTTATTAGGAAAACCTGTAACCTGTAATTGCTAATGAACTGGATTGCTAAGTTTAGGTATTTCAGAAACAGCAGATCCCGCACAAGATTTTCACACACACAACAATCTCTACAGTGTACACAGAATGGTATGAAAAATAAAAAACAGCCAGTGGATGGCTGTCATGTAATTCCCCCTCTCGATATGCGCTGTGGCTCTCAGAATGCAACACAGCTCCCAGTGTAAACAGTGCCTCTGTGTCTTTTTCTGTTTTGAACTCATAACCACATCTTGTCTGTACCCTAGTCTTGTTATGGGTCCTATTTTGTCTTGGTTGCTCTCACCTGTTTTATATTAGTTTTTGATCAGTCTGCCTATTTACTGTGCACTAGTTTCTACATGTCTTATTGTGCATTTCTTGTCAATAAGACTTTTGTTTCCAAACTTTCTGTGTTGCTTGGTTTCAACCTTTGCTTGTTTTTCTGGTTCTTAATTATTGATCATCACCATCTGATGTTTTATGACCCATGCTGCTTCATCTCTACACTTTGCATTACAGCAGCAATTCTGCTTGTGAAAATGCATTGTTGATATGAGAAGAATAGCCAGACTGGTTTTTAGCTGACAGGAAGATTATGAAATAACTACTCTTTACAAACATGGTGAGTAGAAAAGCATGTCAGAATGCACAGCCTTGCGCAGGGCTACAGCAGCAGAGGACCAAGAAGTATCTGAGGCACAGTTTCAATGAAACTGGACAGTTGAAGTTTGGCAAAAGGCCAGGTGACTTTTTATTCACTGCATTATGCCACATGATTAGCTATTATAATACTAATTACATGAATAATAATAATAATAATAATTGCATGAATATGCAGATGTACAGGTGTTCCTGAATTACATTGTCATTCTAGTCTAAATCAGTGGATCTCTCTATTTCTTTAGATTGAAATATTATTTAGATAGGATAGAACATCTGTAGTATCTATGATCATTTTGCATGGGATAAGTGAACTCTACATAAATCCCAGAGATGGTTCTAGGAATATTTTATACATCTCGTATAACTACAAATCTGTTATAACCTGTGTCATGTTCGTCCTGATGTTGTAGGACACGTGGCTGCAGTAGATCATTAGTAGGTCACATAACCATACATAACGTATGTATTTAGGGTCTATCTGTGCTAGGAACTCAATAAACTTACTTTCTTAAAACCCAGAAGCATCGCTTTTTGTCCTTTTAAATGTCATCTATATTTTACTGCTTTAAACCCAGCCAATATTTGTTTTTGGTTTGGTTTCAGCAGATGAAGAAAAAGAGCTTCCTGGAGTGTCTCCATACTGAAGAAAAATTGCAAAACCTCTTTTCCCACAGGATATAACCGAATCTTTCAGATGGAATTTTTATTACAGGCCCTTTTATAGTAGGTAAAAGACAGTATAATTATTCAAGACGCAGGAACGCACAAATATTACTGACATGCCAGATTCAGATGGGACTAAAATCCCAGAGATGTGCCATTAATAATTACATTACCCCAGCTCCAAATAGGACTTGGTGGCTTTTGGAGATAGTGTCACTATAGATCGAGTTTGAGAAAACTGCTGCGCTAAATGCTTTCTAATCATATAGCTTCATATATTCTCTTTCTGAGCTATATAGCTGTGAGGTGTGGTTTCTCTATTAAAAGCTTTCAGAGCCCTGCATTCTTAAAAACATGAACATAAAATGTTTAGTGAAGGCCAGACATACGTAGAAGATTTTCTGTCCAGTTTGGTTTTGTAAAACTGCCCTTTGTAGCAATTACTTTAAGGACACAGGGCAGAAATACAACCAATTCATGGATTGCATTACTGAATATCCATTATTTGCAAATTGCAACGTTATTAGCTTTTGAGAATTTAGCACCTTCTAGGACCTTTGTTTTGCTTATGTCTGAAATCTTGGTTATACGTCTTAATCGCCTTGATATACCACAGTTTAACTGTGTGTTATTGGTAGGTTACTACTTTTTTTATTGTGCAGTAATTAGTTACACCTACTTTCTATTTTGTACAATGTAGATTTATTTGTTTTAGTTGGTTTCACATTGCACCAAATTGTCAGGGTGTTACTTTTTTGGAATTTTCTAAGAATTTGACAAAATATACTCAGATGAACACTTACTCAAGTTGGGTCAAGGCGATATTCCATCTTAGAGAGTTTACACACTGGCTCAGGTCCAGAAAGCATTGATTAACAGAGATCAGATATCAAAATAAGGTGGGAACTAAACACTCCAGGGAAAAATAAGCAGATCACCAGGTCCAGACTTGGGCACGCTTGTGTTAGAGGTTGTTTTACTTCAGTAGACCAAGCAAATGAAAATTGTTTTAAATCAGATTACAATCATTTGATTGATAATATTAATGCCATGCCAACATTTCCTAGTTTAATCATCTGGGTTAGTGGTGAATTTTGAAGATAAATAATTGTATTGCATTGCTCTTACAAATAGTGGGATGTCATGAGGATAGTTTAATAAAGGTGAAGACACTGACAGACCAGATTTCACCTTCGTATGAGTAGGAATAGAGTTACTCCTAAGTGTATTTTTTTAAGATAGGACGAGTCAATGCTTGAAAAACGTAGGATGTCAGAATAATCGCTGTCATGAGCTCAAACCAGTAACTATTTACTCTAACTGTAAATGAAGCTACTAGTCTAGAAGATCGGAAGAAAATTAAAGCAGACACTTTAGTAGGTTAAATGGAAATGAATGTTTTTTAGAATATGAAATAAGTTTTTTTTTTAAAGGTGTCTCAAGTTATTTTCAGTCTGTTGTGGATATTACATATTACATAATATGTTAATGTCAATAAAGCAATTTCTCTGACATAAATCTATTGCGCTATTACCAAATATACATGCATTTATATATTCCAGAATTTAATTATTTGGTCTATATTTTTTGATACTAACACAAACATTTCAGTACATTTGGTGTGTTTGTATGTGGACGTCTGGGTAAGCCCGTATTCAGATATCACTTGATGAAAAGATGTTTATTGTACATAAAACAAAGATTACCATGGGGATACAAGCGCTTTTGTTATGCTCACAATGTCATTTTATTGTGGATCCTCATAAAAATGTGCTTCCCCCCAGTAATGAACTGAACCATGGGTCTCTTTGACAAATACTATGCTTTAGTTGCTTGCTACCCAGAAGAGTATAGGTGGAGCGCTCACATCTGTCAAAACAAGTCAGACTAAAGAAAAAGTTCCATTTGTAGCATGAAAACAGCCTAGATCTAGACTGAAATGTGTCTAGAGTATTGTAGAAGAAAAACTTTTTTTTATTTCTCTGTACACACACAAAAAAAACCATTCATAATGCCAGAAACGTTTGTTTCATACTGGTCCAGTTTTCTCCCACAAAGTGTGAGTATTCGACTACAGAAGGCCTATTCAGCACTGAATGAAACTGAGGTGGTCTATACAAGCGCTAAATGAAGCTCAGCTGAATGTTCTCACAATTGAACTTCAACAGCATAACATTTGGCTGTTCTCGAAGGTCAACAGGCACCATGGGGGTGAGGAAGAAGTAACAGAGAGAGGGGGAGAAAGGGAGGGAAGACAGGGAACTGTGGGGCGTAGCAGTTGAAATTAACAAATGACTGTAACATTACTCTCCGCTCCAGCTCCCCCTCATTAAAACATTCCCCAAACTGCCCACGTCCCCTATAAAGTCCCCTCTTTATTTTTAGGTGCCTAATTAGAGGCCTTTGGCTTGGGCTCCTCACGCTGTGTGTCGACTTTAAAGGGATAATTAGGGATATTGTGTCTAGGCTGCTGTAAGAGCTTAGGGGAAACGGAGCAGAGGGATGGAAAGCGAGCACAGTCGTGTAAGGTGGCTGCCATGTTGGCTCGCTGGCAGCAGTGTGAGCAAACCAAGTGGGCAATCTCTAAATAACTCTTTTTTTCCATGACAGAGTTGTTTTGGAGGGCTGCTGGCATGAGAAAGGAATGGCTGGTGGAACTAAAGTGACCTTGCTGGCTCTTTTAATGAGTGTCATTAGTGTGCAGTCGCAGTGAGGGTTTGCGAGAAATATTTTGACAGTTATTTTTCACACCAATCAGGTGTGGAAGAGAGATGGTGGCAGGTTTTCTGTGTCTCTGCTGTGTATTTTGGTCTGTGTATCCATGTGTCAGTCGTTTAGCCGCGGTAGAGTGACTTTCACTACAAAAAACTTTCTCTAATCGTCAGGATGACCTTCATACTGCAACGCTTCGAACAGTACGGCTATTTACCCTGGAGCATACATGCAGTATGTGTGCATAATATTATGGATGCTAGACCGAAAATGTAACTGCTTCCTTCATCAGCAGCTTAAGTATAAATCCAAGGTGTGGCCTGAGCAGCATGCATGCTGTTTTCAAACAGTCCGAGAATCCCAGGAATTTCCTTTAAATTCCCATTGGGATGTCTGCGCAGCCATTCAGTACCACACACACGCATTTCTGAAGAGAACGCCAGGCTTCCAGGATAAATCTAAACATGCAAAAAACATGTTTACCACTTTTACCAATGCCAACTTTAAGTCCTGTGAGAAAGAGCCTGTTGATTAGGGCTTATGCTGAATTTGGCTTTTAGACAAAAAAAAAAGCAAAATAAGAATGTGTGTGTGTGTGTGTGTGTGTGTGGTAAATATATATATATATATATATATATATATATATATATATATATATATATATATATATATAAAGCCAGACAGAATGAGAATGGGGGCGCATCTTGGTGTAATGGACTTGGAACAAAGTGTTCTTAATTACATATGAGGCTTTGAAAGCATCAGAATTCGGCATGTGTGTCTGTCTGCGAGAGGAAAATGATTATAACTGATGCAGTGAATCTTTTGGCAGACATCTGCATTATGCTAAATAAAATGACCAATATGTTTTTGAAAGAGAAAGAGGTGAGCAGAAGGAGAATGATACTGGGAATGTGGAAAAAGAAAGCTGCTTTGGTAGGCAGTGAAGAGAGAGCGATGAGACAGAGAAAAAGAGAGAGAGAGAGAGAGAGAGAGAGAGAGAGAGAGAGGTGCTGTGTGGTGTGGGCCCCGTGCTGTAAATTGCATCTGTTCCTAATTAGGGAGTGCTAATGAAGGCCCATGTTCGTCCTGATCCCACTGAGAGACGGCCTGGCGCGCAGCCTCTGTCACAAAGAGAAAGAGAGAAAGAGTGGGAGAAAGACACTGATGGCTGTAATAGCATTTGTTAACTCTTATGCTCTTCCTATGTTTATATTATGAGATTACTATTTATGTACAATTTACAAAACATGATCAACTTGTTACTATGCCATATTTGCTGAGATCCGGTTCTTAGTGATGTATAATTTTTCAGGGTACTACATAGCAGAGGTTCTAAGCTCACAAGACTGGGAAAGCATCGTAAATATTCTTAAATTAATATTACAAATATTATAAATCAGATAAAGGGAAAAACTCTCTCTCTAATACACACATACACACACACACACACACAGGTGAACTTTAGACAAGCCTTATATGTAGCTCATTTGTAGCTTAGTAGTGTGTGTGTGTGTGTGTGTGTGTTTACCAGCAGGCGTAATTAGCAGAGATTTCTCAGATAACGAGTTTTTCCTCCAGCAGCGAGGGACACAGTGAGGTCAGCCTGTGCTGGACATTCCCACACCCTGTGGTGAATGCAGGTGGCCTCCCTCTCTACCACACCTTTCACACATGCGCACACACACTCACACACTCACAAAAAAAACAAAAAAACACTCACTTACTAAAGAACCCAATTTGTCCTATACTTTACCATGTATTCCCAGCAGACACATTTTACTTAACATTTTTAAAGGTCTACATTTGTATAGACATCTAGTCACTGTGAGGCAGCTAAAGACAAAATTTGTTTCAATTTCATTGAACATTTTCATGTGGATAAATGGTCAGATTTTAGAAAATGCAAATGAAACAAGCCTAAAAATATAAATACAACATATTCGGGCCAATGCAATATTTAGAGTCTTTAGAGTTTTCGAACAACATTATCTTTCCACATGTATATACGTATATGGTTAGTAAAATTCAAAATTGTCCATTGTGACCAGTGAGATAATACAATGATAATACTCATTATAAATACCATGTTCAGTGTCTCAAGCATGAGACATTTGGCTTCACAAATTTTGGCCATTTGGACATTGTGGGCCAAAATTACTCCAAAGAGTATGCATGCATGTTGACTCATTATTGCACTATTGCAGCTTTTGTCAGGGAGAAACCAAATGGGTTAATCCAAGTTTACATGTTGCCTCCTCACATAATTGCAAATAAAGAACAGAATGAAGCCTTCTGACTCAATCTAAACCCTTTCTAGGATTCGGGTGTGTTCAATTTGCTTTCTTCATCTCTGCTCTCTAAAAAGTGATGGCATTCAAGCACACACACAATAGCAGCCTCATGTTCTCCTCCCCTCCCAATTACTGCCCCTGACGGGGTAAACACTAACTCTCCTCAACTCCCCAACCCCCCCTTCCCAGGGCCGATCTGACTCCTCCACAACCCTTTGATCAGACTAAAGTTCATTAATGCTCTTATCTTTCTTAATTAACTCTCAGGGTCATGGTGTCCCCATCAGTGCTGACCCGAGGCCAGTTGTTCCAGAGCTCTGCTCACATATGCACAGTATGTCCCGAGGCTCACAGTGGAAGTTGGTCGGTCTGGGATCGGCTCTGATCACAATCTGATAAGAGAGGTAGAAAACTAAGATAAGAAAGAATCAGAATTTGGCATTCGAGTCTGGGGCTCTGTTTAACTGACATCAAAAGGCTCTGTGAGCAGATCTTCAGCTTTATCTGATAGTTCTTCTTGATAGGATCCAGGACAATACAGTCCCTGTACCACTCCCATCAACTCCTCCCATTATGACTGTTGCATTACTCCAGACATGCCAAGGGGACTTGGACTCAAATGAGGTCATACTGCCTGAATCTGGCCCTCAACACCGGCCAATACTTACATGCTTTGAGGTTTTATGAGCAGTTTCAAAATGAAGACCGCTGGCTGTGAAATCTCAGTTACTCATATGTTCAGCTGGGCCTCCAAAACTGAGGACAAATGTTTGTGTCCTTCCAATATAGCAAACTAGGACAAAACACCTCTTGACTTTACACAGGAGTGAAGCAATGGCACACTTGTACCAAAGCAATTAATTCACAGCATGCTCGCCTGTCGTTCATTAGGACAAACCGGCTCGGAGGTAATCGAAGGCTAACCCATGCAATTAACAGAGGGGATTAGGTCTGTAAAGAAGACTCCAGATGCTACCACAAGAGAAGGCAAGAGAGTCACATTGCTCTCCGGTGCAGAATCTTCCATAACAGGATTACAGTACACCATTAAAACTGTGCATTCATTACATATAACAAATTTACACACCTAAACCCAATCACATGTCGTGTGTGAAATGGTGACGTTCCAAATCTAGAGGTTGGGTATGAAGTACAAACAGCTTTCTAATTTCACAACACAACAGTGGCGGTGATTCATCTAGATAATTGCCTAGAATTCAAACGCACCATCACTGCTATAGATGGTAAACAATGAGCCAACATTAAACTACGTAGAGAAACAAAGTCATATGTGCATGCGTTTCCGCCTCTGAATGACTCTGGGGATGCTTGCCCTGTCTCTGAGCCCCTGCCTCACCCCTGTCACATTGTATCAATAATGATTACTTTCATTAATGACAGACGTGTTGTGCTGTAAGAGGTGTGTGCACACACACATATCTCTGTGAGTCTGTGTGACTGTGTGTGTGTGTGTGTGGGTGTGTGAGAGTAACTGAGCATGCAGTATGTGTACAAAGTTATTTGGGAAGTGAGACTGGAAGGTGGGGTGTTAAAAAAAAACTCAAGTGAAGACCCTCGATGTTGCTAATTCATTTACAGATTTAATTAGATGGATGGAGCCCCTCACAGTTATTAAAACGGGGGGGGGGGGGGAATGTTGCCAGCACCGCAGCACTTTTTAATTATGGCTCCAGATCCCTGCTTGCTGACGTCTGGGGAACTGCTTAATTAAAATCCTCATTATTTTACTTTTAATTAGTTCCCCCCTCTTTTGTTTCCTCTCGCCATATGGCCATGTTCCGTGGTCAAATCAACTTAATTGAGCTAATTAAGCTGATCAGTTTAATTATTCAAAGCTCTCTGATTGGATGGGATTGCGGCCCAATTCCCCCTACCCCCCTCCCGTTTTTCATCACCCTCTCATAAAGTGTTTGTGTCATTCCATCCTTCTCTCTCTCTCTCTCTCTCTCTCTCTCTCATTTTTTGTCTCTCTTTCCCTGCAGCATTTCTTCTTCCTTCACAGAGCCTCTCAGTGGTCGGTTTTACATGATAAAAAAAATCAGAAAAATCAGATCGCTCTTGCGCCTGAGCTATTTGCACCCCAGGCACCTTTGAGGCTAGACAGTATCAGTGGCCTCAAGTTCCACAAGCATGACTGGATATTGGGAAAGGAAAGAACAGTGGCATCTGATCGTTGTCTTTCAGCGGAAAGTCAAATCGAGGTCAAATAAGCCGCTATGACAATGTGTTCAATGTGTGGCAGATTTTAATGACATTGTTTACAAATTCATGTTTACATGTAAACATTTAATACTAAAACTGTATTAATATTCACGTGTATGACGTCCACTGGATTGACTTCTAAAAGGAGATACACAAATAAGGCTGGCTTGATGTGTTTATCATTATGTTAAAATCTTGATCTATAAGTCATGACCTTTACTTCAGTTGTGTTATAACCAAACTACTTGTCTATCCGGGAACCATCTGCACCACCACAAGGACATACACTCATATTTGTATTCCAACCTCATATTTCAACCACACTATCTGGTGTCACAATACAAGGAGGGACGATTCCACAGGAGTAAAACTCTAGTTTAACAAAACAATTGCAATTTCCTTATTCCAAAATCTACTACATGTTTAGCAAGAGTTTTTTTTTTTTTTATCAGGGCTTGCTGTAATATGCCCCCACCCACCTGTACAGACACACACACACACACACACACACAGGCCATTTGCCAATACTTCTTGCTGTTTCTCTGTCATTGGATCCCAACAGCTGTGGAGTTTAAAGTGATGGCAGCTGGAAAACAAAATCAGCCATGGAAGTATGAATAGCAGGCAGCACAGAGCCTTTGCATAGAGCCAAAGGAACAAACACACACACAGACACAGCTGAAATTAAGAGTGTTATAAATGCCTTAGATGAAAGATGCCAGAATATCATGTAATACCCCTCTCTCATCCTAAGGCCTATTGTATAAATGACTGACTGGACTGAGAACAGGATTACTGTAACCCAATACAACATAGCACAAGGCCCAGGCCAATTACAGTAGCTATTTGTTCGGTATAGAAGAACTTGGTCACCAAAGATTAGTTCACCACAGTTGTATTTTCCATAAATACAACCACAGTCACTGGGCGACTTAGTCACCCATGGCAGCTCCATATAGATAACACATCATCAAATGGAACATGGAGAAATTGCCTGCTAAAAGGTTTTGAGACCAATTGTGCAAGTGTGAATCAATGTGGTGCACATTAAAATAGTCAAATCTCTCTCTCTCTCTGTCTATATATATATATATATATATATATATATATATATATAGTTGCTAACAGAATATTATATATGTTCTTGCTAAAATTATGTACATTCTAGGTTATAGCAGCTTCTGCGTCACCGCATTTAAAAAAAAAAAACACCAACTCTCCCTCGTTTGTATCTCTGTCTTTTTTTCTTCCTTCACACAACATGAGGTGAGGAAACAATGCAATTACACCAATTTGCATGTGTCAATTTGTTTAATTAGTGAATTTGAAGAAAAGTGGCAAGAAAGACAGAGTTAAAAAAAAATTAAAAAAAATTAGGACTGCTTATAGAGCACCTGAAAGAAAAGTTCTTCTTTGCTCTGCTCTCAGGCAAAGCAGCTTGACACAGACCTGCTTCCCAACACTGTTAATTGGCTTTCGAATATGTCAAGCTAATTAGTAATGCACAGTTGAGGCTTGATTAGGCTGAATGCGAGGTGTAACTTGCATTGCCAGGGGATTTTTTGAGACCCTTCCATCACCACCCTTCCCTTATCAAGATATGGAGATAATTGCAATTAGGATCATTTGCATACGTAAATGAATTTGTCTACTGCTTTTTTTTTCTGCGATCCCAGGCTGTGAAATAAATCACTGATAGCGTATCAGTGCATGCACATGTGTGGAGGATGTAAAGCTGCCAAGCTGTGGATGAGTGTGACAATCAGAATTAAAACTAAAAAAAAAAAACCTCTCTCTATTTGCAATTCAAAGTCTTCACAACTAAAGTACTGAGGAAACACAGCAAATATTGTCCAGTGTGGCTGTGCTTTATGTGATACTGTAATTGGGTTGTGTTTCAAGTCATAAAATATTCACAGACAAAGACAGTAAAATTGATTCCAGTTTGGATTTAAACCAGAAGTGAGCATGGTTTGGGATGGGGGAAAAAAATAATTTATTGTTCTATTCGTATCATGTTAATGAGTACAGTCTTTGTCCTGGGAGTAGGGTTGCCAGGTTGTGTGTATAATATCCACATATTGCAGATGCTGTAAATCAGAAATGCATGCACACATCTGATGTCTACCTTTCCCTGTTAGTAATCACTTTGAATCGCTAGTTACAAGACTAGACTGGCTTTGGTATTTCAGTTCGCTGAGCTCTCAGGCATCCCTCAAGCTTTCACAAACTGTTCTATCAAGCTTGAAAGTAAAAACCTTATGACGTTTTGTCCTGTAGGATCCCAGTCCCAACGCACACACTTAGTCTGAGGCTTTCTGGCATCTTTTCCAAAATAAAAACACCCACAAAAATAGCATGCCTACTATTTATATATCTGTATTTGTATTTCATTTAGGATGCATTATCTGTGCATTCTGAATAATGTGTTTATATTGTCAGAGCTCTAAAATGGACACAAGAGATCAAATTTAGCTTCGACATCAAACTAACTGTTTTGCATTAGGAAATTGTTCAACTTAACCCCTCTTCTTTTAGGAGAAGAACTAAAAACAGAACTTGATTCATTTAAGAAGTCACAGCTGGCATTTACCCCTTGCCCAAAAAAAAAAAAAACACACACACAGACCTAATGAGCTACACTTGGAACCTATTTCAGCCTGAATAAACATTTTTCTCTAATCATAAAATGAAATTGGAAATGAACACCTTGTGATTGTGGGCCAAATGTAGCAGTAAAAAAAAAAAGAAGTAAGGATGCTTTATTCAGCTAATTAAATAAATAAGATATAGGGGGAGGTTAGTGCCAAAAAGCAATTAGAGAAACACCATAGTGAGCAAACTTCTCAAACCTCAGCAAATCAGCCTTAATGAATGAAGGGAAATAAAGGGTGGATGTAGGGAAAGGTATGGCAATGGGGCTGAGAAGGAAGAAAAAAGGTGGATTATGTCATTAGCTGTTGGAGCACGGATAACAATGCTGCAGTAGAGGGCTTTTTTTGCGAGCATCAGATTAAAGTCAAATTAGGTAGAAGGAAAGAAAGGAGCAGAATCCAAGCCTGGAGCACATCGCACTCTTAATTGCATTCTGTAATGACTGAGGCTTGAGTGTTTGAATTCCATTCCTGAGGGTAATCGACCATGCTTTTCAGACCGGAGAGGTGCCCTACCTTTCTTTCTTTCTCTCTCTCTCTCTCTCTCTCTCTCTCTCTCTCTCTCTCTCTCACACACACACACACACACACATACACACATTTGTCTTACTCTCCTTGTGAGGACCTTCCACTGGCATATTTATTAAAGCATCTAATTAATGCTATTCTTACACTTAAATCTAACACCAACTTTAATCTTAGCCACCAAAAGTAAAACTTTTGGCTCTTTTGTTTTTTTTTTAGATAATAGCTGCAGACAAATGTCTCCACAGCATCAGTTGCCTACCACTACACATCCCCCCCCACACACACACACTCATCACGCATACACAGCCACATCAGACCCAAAACAGCCTCATCACTTTAACCGAACAGATTTGACAAGACCCAAACACTTTGGTTATAGTTATTTAATAAGTACTTTTTTTTATCTTTACAGATATATCATCATTTTAAATGCACTTTTGCTCAGAAACACAAAATTCAGCTGCTGAGCACACAATACAACGGTAAAAGACAAGAATATATACATTTGTATTCTATTCTCCTTGTGTTTCCTAACCAGGACATCAGTATATCAGGCCCACAGAAACATGAACTCCTGGCAATGACGTGAAACAGGCAAACACCAGCAGTACAAAACTCACACAATCATAAGTTACGCAATTCGTGTTTTTTTACAGCGTATAAACCACAAAAAGTCTTGTCTCTCTGTTTGAAGGAAGAACAATCAGCATTATCCATTAGCAGTAACAGCATTCACCGCACTCCACTGTCAGGAAAGTTTCACGTAACATCCATGGTGTCATCGAAAAGTCTTAAAAACAGAATTGGAAACATAGGCCTCCTTTCCTCATCCTCTGTGTTTAGGGCTTTATCAGCAGGGTTCAGTTCATGCCATCCCACAGCCAACATTAACAGTAACTTTAATCTTCTCTGCTCAGTCATCTTACCCTGAACATGAAGGAGGAAGCTCTCCAAGCCTGAAAACATGAACTGTTTTCAAGCAAAGCTTTTAAGAGTCCGTTAAAGGTCTTTTCATCCGCAGAATGAAGGGATATCAGCGCCTCTGAAGCAAGGTAAAGATGAAGAAGAGGGAGAAAAGATGAAGAGTAAAAGAAGGACAAAACAGAAGGCACGCTGTGCTGCGTTGTGTTAAGTCCTTGTCCCTTTAGCATACCTACAGAGAGAGAGAGATATTTGATAGTCAGATATGCATTCAAATAAAATATATGTCTTATAGTCCCTTGTATTATTCGCTAGAGAGATGCTAGTACATCAAAAGCAGCCTGTATACAGAGATGGCTTTCAAAATAACAAATAACTGTGCCATTAATTTGACAGGCAAAAAGCACTTAGAAAAGCCAATTTAATTTAAGGACCAAATTCTTCCTTTACATGAAGTATTTTTATTTTACTAACTAGCAGATTATTTGTCTAGCTTGGAAAAAGGCCCCAGCACAGATGAAGTACCAGTAGTGTCTGTGTTGCCCCTGCTGTCCACAGTAAATTCATGTACAGTCAGAGAACTCACTATGATGCCTTGACCTAAGCCAATATAATACATGAATTTTTTCACACGTCGGAATAAGAGCCTCTGATCAGCTGCGATGTCTTAACGAGCAAAAAAGCAAATTGACACTGTAGCTCGAAAGAAAAGGAAACGCAATGTCTCTAGTTTCACAAGAAAGCAGCAGTACTCTCTTTATCTCTTTATTTTGTAAAACCCTGCTACAACTATACAAAGGCTGTAAGGTCACGCTGTACTTTTCAAAGTTCCCAAATTTGACTTGAGAAACAGCAAAACTTACAGTTTATATAATTCAACAGGAATATTTTATCAGGTAGAGGTTTGGCTCTTTCCAGTTTCAGATCCTTTTTTTCCTTGCACCTTTTTTTTTGCATAAAAAAACACCCTTTTTATTTATTTTTTATTCATTATCATCGATGAGAATGAGGTGCCACATAAAATCCCACCTAGCTAGCATGTGCAGTGTTTTTGAAATGATTATATTAAATACATAATTTCCAAGATGCAGATTAGATATTTTGTTAGCCATTTTTTTTGCAAAATATTGCCTTTGCAACATTAATAAAGCAGGTGCCTCCATTATGCAAATGAGCCCTTTAACAAATCACTACACTTGTTTTTTTGTGTGTGCTGTGGACTTACTGACTGATCTCAAATATTCAAGAAGAGCATTTCTGTGGTGGTTTGGATGCTCCGTTTTTTCCACATCACTTCAGGGCACCCATAAGTGTTTTTTTATAAACACATTACAAGGCATATACTACAATCAAAGCATATAGCTGAGCAAATGGTTTGTCCTTGTCATGCAGCCCTAACGATCAGTCAAACGGTGTAATGTAGGTTGCTGATGCTGTATAAAAATGAATGGAGATTCTGTGTCACCTTCTGATCAGGCAGGAGCGTACTGCTCTGTAGTGGGGCCAGGTGACTGCTGAGCATGCCTCCTCCAGGCCGGTCATGCTCACAAAAGATGGTGCCATTGACATAGTGGAATCTGTCCCCGGGCACCAGGCGGTTCCGACATGTAGCACACGTGAAACACTGTGACACAGGAGAAGGAACAGAGTATACTGAAAACTGAACTGGTTTGGAATCAGTGCACAAGATGTGACATCGAATGATTGACATAAAGTAAAATTAAAGTTAGCAGTTTAGTTTTCTTGTCTTTATAAATGCAATTTTAAGTTTCATGAATTTATTTAAGGTAAATTAATCAAGACTTGTGAGAGTTTCCTGAGAGTTTATGTTGCATGCCAAACTGTCCGAGATGGTTGATAGAAATCTTGTTACCTCACCTCACCATCCATAAACGATAAAAGAATATGTTGCTTGACAGACTGTGCAAACTTTTTTATTGAAAAATTTCCCGTGTGGTCACACGTCTTCTGTTATTACACCGTAGACTCACCTTCAGGTGATATACGTTGCCCTGTGCCCTCATCACCATCTCACTGGCTGGAATCGACTGACCACATGCACTGCAAGCCCCACTGTGTCCAAACAACCTGCAACAAGGAATGGAATGGTCAAAAGACGTTCTCATATAGAAACATGAAGTCTGAAACTCCATAACGAGCTCAAAAATGGCACGACTAAGCTCCTCCTAGTAAATGTTACACACAGTTTAAATGAAGTGCTTTAACTTCTTCCTGTACTGTGTTACCACATACTGATCCCATCACATCTATTCTGAAAGTACTATATCATAACCAGTCATGTTTCCATAGATCAAAAACTCAAAGAAAGCTGGGATGTTGGTTCCTTGCCAAAAAAACAGGAGCATAATTTGAGTACTGGAGCCTTGTAGGTCTCCATGGCAGGGAACCAATGCCCTCCAGGCGTTGAATGCCGCGTAATAATCTGCTAATGCCGCATAATAATTGGTGGCAGTGGGTGGGACCTGGTTAAAGGGAGCCTGTGATCCACCCTTGCCTCCTAATTAGGGTACACTCGGTTAGCCTACTGCCTGGGCTTGCGGTTGTTAAAGGAAATTTTAGGAGAAAACGCAAATGAGTTCAAGCCCTACCACTGATGAGCTAGAATAAAAAAGAAAGAAAAAACTGCTGGCATCTGTGTGCAAGCACTAATATACAGTGTGCATCATCATGTAAAATACATCCAATGTATATAAGAAGTCTATAAATTGCTGTTAAAAATGGTATGCTTTTGTGTTTTCCACCCTCGATGTGCAATTACAATGTATAAAAATAGAGTTAAAAACATCAGAAACATTTTAGTGCAAAATAGGAAAAATAAAAGTTACAAGAAACCGGTTGCATAAGCGTGCACACCCTTTTATAATTGCCAGTGTGCAGAATGAACCAATCACATTAACTCTCACGTTCAAACGTATTTATCACACAGCTGTCATCAACGAAATTCATTCTGATTAAACCCAAATCAGCTGTTTCTGTAGGATTTTCTTAACATCTTCTTTGTTTCATCTGACTACTGAGCAATGAGCTATAAATTTTTGTTTTTTTTTTTACAAAGCATGCATGGTGTCTGACTTGTTGTAAGCTATCAATCAGGAGAGGGGTATTAAAGAATTGCCCAAACATTTGATGTGCCATGAAACACTGTAAAGGCCTTCATCAACAGATAGAGAAAATGGAGCACCACAGGACATCCACCAAGAACAGGATATACCTCCAAAATTAATAAAAGGACAAGGCAAAATCTTACCAATGAAAAAAAGCTAAATTAAATTAGCTGCAGGATTATCTGACAGGTACTGATTACTCTCTGCATGTGACAACAATCTTTGGTATTCTTCACATGTCTGGGCTCTGTGGTAGAGTGGCCAGAGCTAGACGGAAACATGCAAGCTCAACTAAATCAACCCAAACCATGTGGCAAAATGTGTTAAGGTCGAAGGTGACCGATTCTAAAAGGTAGAAAAATTCCATAATTCCAAAAGGTAACGGCAAAAATACACCCACGGTGCAGCATGGTGGTGGCAGCATCATGCTTTAGGGCTAATTAACTTCAGCCAGAACGCTATTTATGAAGTCGGAGGAAACGATGAATAGCTACAAATACCTTTAGATCTTAATGCAAAACCTTCAGGTGTCTGCTAGTAAAAATATGAAAAGGATTTTGTCCTTTAGGCATGACAATGACCCAAAGTATACATCCAAAACATGTTTTTGAATGAGCTAGCCTGAGCCAGACCTGAATCCAAATAAAATATGTGGGCTGATTTACAGCGGGCTGTGCACAGGAGATATATAATTTTATTTTAAAGAATCTAAAATGTTTTAGCAAAAAAATAAAAGAGAAAACATTGCCAAGTCAAGAAATGCTGATAGACCTGACACAAAAAAAAGTGTGTAAGAGATGTGTTAGCTTAGGTGTGTGTACGCAACTAGGTTATGAAATTTTTCCATTTTTCACTTCATTTCTATACATTGCCATTTCAAACGATTTAACTGTAATTACTAAATCTATCTACATATTATCACAATCTGTTTTAATACTGCAGGCAGATTAAGCTGGGTTTATAAGCCCAAAACTGTGGAAACCTAATTCCCCCATGGAGAAAAACAACAATAATTTTGTTTATGTATATCAGTAAATAAATAACAAGATGAATTGAGAAAGAACTAATGCATAATAAATAAATGCATTATGTCCATTGCTCCCAGGAGAGACTACAGATCTCCACGACCCTGACCAGGATAAAGCAGTTACTGAAGATTATAAATAAATAATATTGAGAAAGTTTCTAATTATGTGATGCTAAGTTTCGAGAAACATTCTCATTATAAAGATCTTTTTTTTCCTCAGGTAGTGGAAAGTGGCCTTTTTATACAAAACACATCCCACACAATTATGCAAACACGCACTTTAAGCAACACAAAATTGGTTTGCATGTGTCACCTGAAGTTTCACTAGCTGCATTCTGTGCTACGGTCAGGAGACGCCGGCACTTAATTTTGATAGAATTCAATTCCATTTAATTATATTCTTTTAGTGATATAGTGAAGAATAGTACACACATGTATGATTGTTATAGTTATTATAAGCAGGCTTGGTTTTGAGGTGCACTAGTTTATCCTGTTGTTAAATATCAAAATCAAATCAAATTCATGTAATAAAAATTCATACAAATTTCTCAGAAGATCATGTTCCATTTGCGTTGCCGTATGAAAGTCCTGAGCTGCTAACTCCGCCCACAGCTCCTTTGTACTCAGAAGTGGTTTATCACACACACTTTTAGTCACAGACAGTCTGATGGTCAGCTTGCTTCTGCTGTCTTCCTCTCACTCTCCTCTTTATTCTCTTCCTATCCTCCCTCCTTACTATCGCTATCCTGGCGCTGAACATAGCCACAGTAATGAATTTTTGATCTTAATCCAAACAGTAATTTAATAAGGGGGAGGCAGAAAGCAGCACTGTTCGTCCTAATTAATGCTCCGTTCTTTTATCGGACCTCAGGCTCCACGCCGCGCCATTTGGCAAAGAGTCTCTGCCCTTTTGATTAGCTACAGCACATTATACATATTTAATATGCTGCAGTTTGAATATGCTTTACAGTGTGCAGGCAGGCAAATTAGAAGAAGATTATTCTGTCCCAAACCTGCATCTACACATTCGCGCCCAAACTTTTCAAGCATCGAAACCTTCTTCCTTTAAACTCATGAGCAAGAGGTACAAGAATGTATATCACTCACCCTGCTGCTGCCCCGCCTAACACACATTATAACGATCCTTCATTATTAATAAAGTCGTATTGTTTGTATAAACATAAGTTGGCCCTGAAAGCTGCATGAAGAGCACTGGCTTAAAATGGAGCCTTCCTGCTTGGACTGTGACCCTCGTGGTAAATGCTTTGTTTGTTTTTCAATAAAGCCCTGATTTCCATCTTAATCTCAGGCTGATTATGACTTAGGATCTCCATCCATGTCTGTCGTTAGAACGGCGGCGCCAGCCTGATATTATCTGCCTTCTTGCACCATTCGAGCTGTTTTGGGGGGACTGCAAGTCTCTTTGCCCTCGAGAGTGCGTGTGACCCAGCAACTGGGACACAGGCAGTAAACCATCAGCATGGATACACCAAGCACTCTCATCACACTTGGCACCGTGCTGATCAGTGTGGGCACCGGTGCCATACGGTCATGGACCAATGCATCACCGCACACATCCAAACAAGTAGAGGTCAGTTTCAAAGCACCTCATAATTGCAAACAAATCTAATCTGTTCACCTCTGGAATTCAGCGTAACGCATACAAAAGAACAGAGGGCGTAGAGAACTGGGTCATCACAGTCGCTGAATGCAAACAAGCGGAAACAGTCGTTAACTAAAACCACAAGGTTTTTGGAATTGAAAAAGGAAGTACAGAAGAGGTCAAATTTTAAAGCATGAGTAAATATGTATTTTTTAAAAATTTTCGCAATGCAATTTTGGCTTCATCCCCTGATTTTGTGGTTAAACAACAGTTATAACATGCCTTAAGCTAAACAAGCCTCGACGCATGGGCAAGTCTTGAAGGTCGGGTCTTTTTAGGACAGGAACACATGAAAGGAGTGTGGGAGGCCATCGAGGGATGTGGCTGCTCCCAGGCCCATGTTGCAAACACCCACACAGTTCCTGTCATGACTGAGGCATTTTATATTCTCTTGTCCTGGCTACTGTACATGTACACAGCTTGGGTCCCAACAGGAAAATAAGCTACAGATGGCTTCAGAAAGGCTACACTGCTCAGCGTGGTACAACACGGATGGCCGCGTCAGCCATTAGGTAGAACATATGCATGCAATCATGCTTATGGAGACTGATAACAAAAACAAAAGCTTACTCATTTCAGTTCCTTGCTGGATTTTAGAACAGCAATGAACTTTTGGACACTCAAACAAAACATTTTGCCTGGAAAAACACTGGTAATAACAGTAAGAATTAAATGGTGTTAATTGGTTTATTACAGAGCTATATTAATAAGGGTGTGTTAATCAGATAATAATAAATAAATTTCACCACAGTGTCATTCCAGTTTGAGTTACACAGCTTCCTGATCTACTTTGAGTACACAAATTTAATCCGATGATGCATGATGTACCTGATGTAGTCGTTCCTGCAGAGAATCATGCCCCCTTTGCTATAGCAGGTGGTGCCGATCTCACCCAGCTGTGCCTGGCAGCATGAGCACTTCAGGCAGCGCGTGTGCCAATAGCGCTCCATGGAGAAGAGCAGGAAGCGGTCAGAGATGCGGCCACCACAGCCGGCACAAGATCGGCCTGCTCCACCTCCACCTCCTCCTCCACCTGTTACAGCCACAGCTGACGACTCCACACGGCTATTCACCATCACGGGACTGGAATAGGAAAAGAGTGATGAGTAAACGAAACATGG
Source organism: Hemibagrus wyckioides (assembly GCF_019097595.1). Classification (NCBI taxonomy): domain Eukaryota; kingdom Metazoa; phylum Chordata; class Actinopteri; order Siluriformes; family Bagridae; genus Hemibagrus; species Hemibagrus wyckioides. The sequence continues at coordinate 11,232,423 of NC_080737.1, read as the reverse complement.
ATTAATTCTTCTTAACTTTTCTCTGCTTTTGAGGCTCACCTCCTATATTTATGAAACATTGTATCTCTATATTGTATCTCTATATTTATGTACATAGATCTCCAAATGGCTTTCTCAATACACTCACTTTCCCTTTTCTGTGGATAATCTCACCAGTGTATGGCAGATTTACTAACTGCTGTTGTCATAAGAATAAAGGGTCTATATCAGACTTGAAGTAAAGCACACAAATAAAGCAGGTTTGACTGACACATCATACCAGAAAAAATCATGGTCACATCAGGAAGCAGAGTTGTATCTTATTCCATTTTACTACTATTCCTTATTTAAAATTATATAACAGCATTACAAAGATGAACTATTTTTACTTTCGATGTGCCCATGAGCATTTCTGAGCATTTGTGCATCAAAGCCATCAACAGCAAGTCAGTTTATAGCAAAGAAGACAAAGTGCTTAACTGCATGAAACATTAAATCGAGTACCTTATCAGTGCTTTATCAAAGAAAAAACTAAAAACTCTCAGGACCAAGTCTATCGTTAAGGATTTAACATTTATGTTGGGTCGTTGTGTGAACCACAATAAGACTGCTGACATTTAAGGTTTCTTATTTTGGCCAAATGTGAATGTATCCTTGTCAGCAAAAGCAACCTCATTATTCTACACCTATGCCCTGAACATGATCCTTTTAGGCTAAAATGGTGATCCAGTGAGACACAGCTTATAACCAGTCATATTTTTAATTCTGATTGTAAACCATGATGAAATATTTTTTAATCATCATAAGAACATTTTTCATCTTAAATTCCCAGAGAGATAACAGTTAATCACTTCTACTGGGTAGAGGAAAGGGCTGAGACCATTGATTTCTCCACATTAAGAGGCTCTGACGTGAAGCGGAGAAGAAGAGGAAAGAGCTAGGCTTTATGCTTATCTCAGGCTATTGCACATGTCGTTTCCTCTCTGTGTCCTCCTGAAAAAGGTCAACCAGCAGCAGACAAGAGATGCTAAAGCAAGGCCAGGGGCCATAACTGAGCTGTTCTGATTGAAGAGGTCAAGCAGGGGTCTGCAGGATGATGGAAGGCAACAGGAAGGCCGTGTGCGTCCTGCTCCAACCGAGCACAAACACTTCTTTCAAGTCATGTTTCTCTCTCAGCTCACATGGCTGGCCACATGCTTTCCCACGACCGCATTACACACACAAATACAGGTACAACAACCATTGTTGTGAAATCAAGACAATGTGATACATGTATTGGCGAAGTACAAATATAGTTAACCCACAATCGTGTAAACGGTCAGGCAGCACAATGATATCAAGCTTTCCGTTTACAGTAACACATCTCAAGCCTCTTTTCCTCAGTCCATATCCTGTCTTTCAATAGTAAAGACCTTTAAAGCTGCTGAAGCACCTATAGTGAACCGATTACCTTACCCAGAACGATTAGCACCATCTCCCTCCATTTTTTTTGAACGGATATGATTCAGGGAAGAACAAAAAAAAAAAACCACAGCAAGCCGAAGACAACTGCTTTTCCCTCTTCAGGTAATCTTGAAAGTACACCCCTCTGTAATGCTCCCTTTAGTTTCAACTGCGAGAACTGGCTAAACAGGTCTAATATCCCTGTGCGGCAGGCTGCGTAAGCACTTCCTCTACAAATAGGGTGACACGTTCCAAATATCCTAAACCTGACATGAAGCTACATGCCTGGCTTCCTGCTGGAGGATTGACAAGCTGCCCGTTCCAACTAATTTCAACACCACTGACTTTAACAACGAATAAACTGAAGTGTAGATTAGTGGCTTAATGCAGTGGTAAAAAATTAGTATATGCTTTTGCAGAAATGTACAATTAGTACCCTGAAATATTCAAACCATCATTAAAATAAGTTCATATTTCTTTGATGAATCAAGAGGGCTCACCATGGCATTGTTCCTGCATTTTGCATTTACCCCCCATGCAGTCCTTTCAGTCTGTATGCTTTAAAATTTATTCCAGGCACAAACAGGACGTGCTTGACACCCTTTCTGCAGAGGAAGCGACGCGATTTGCCTACAACTGCCTGCACTATTCAAAGCAGCTCCTCAAATACTTTTGCCTGCAGTTAATTTCATGAGAATGCAAATCCCCGGCTTTTTAATCATCCTTCTGCCGCAGACCTGAGTGTGAGAGACAATGCTCATGAATGGGACCCTGGGGGAATATCACACGCCGCTGTTTCAATGCAGAACAATTATATTATCCCTCTGAGAACTTAGGTAAACTAATCCCCCTCTGAACCACTCAAGCTACAGGTTCAAAAAAGCGTCTTATCTATTCCCATGCAGAACTTTGCTCGGTCCCGTGTCGACGGCTCGGTGTGTACTTTAGACGAGCATTGAGGACAAGGCTTGAGATTGAGATTTAACCTAAAATAAAGTGAATAAAGGTCAGGGTGAACTCGAATAAACAACAACAACAACAACAACAACAACAGTACCAGAATAAAGGATGCAAACACGAATTCGGAATCATTTATAAGTTAAAACTGTGCTCTAAACCAAAACAGCACACTGCTCTACGCGCTTGGCAGAGACTCGGTTCGTAAAAGAGTCGATTCCGCTGTACCGGGCATTAAGGTTCCAAATTCGACTCCGAGTCGACACAGGAAAAAAAATTAAGTACAGACGATAACAAGCGAGAAAATAATATTCTTTTGTCATTATCAGAGAAATGCCTCAACTAAAGCCACAGAAATCAAGAGACTTTACCTGTCAAATTTACAGCAAAACACGCTTACTATAAAACAATGTAGCCCATGTTAAAGCATCTCAACTCTACATACCCGAAGGGTAATTTAGCTAACGTTAGCTCTTTATATTATCCTGTTACCAAACCAAAGTTGTGCCAAAATCTATTGATAACCATGGTAGTGTATTACATGTACTTGAACCGTTCTACCACGTCTTTTTCCATGTCCCGTGTTTTAGTTTTGGTATTCGTGACTCGAGTTCTACGGAATCGATTCCCAACACATGGAGTCAACACAACTCATGCAAATTTTCTGCACCCGATCAGTCATAGTAAACGGTCATAAAAATGTGAAGAAAATCTAGTTCTATTTTGACCTCATGTTTAGTGCAACTGTAGTTTATTTATTCAGGTAACTACACGATTAATGAACTAAAACATGAACTAATGACGGGAGTTTCATATAGAACTGCTAAAAGAAAAAAGCCGCGGGACCTTTTTGCTCGTGGAAATCAGCCAAAGTCGGTGTCTGATTTTGTGCTTCAGATGGACACTCGGTTCCGCTCCGCTAGCGCGACTGATTGATGAAATAAGCAGGAAAACAGGGCGGGAGGTAATGAAAAGAAACACAACGCCACCCTTTTTTGCGCGCGCTCAGACTGATGGATTGCGCTTGCGAGCAATGGGTCAGTTTATAGAGACAAATCACATGGCATTAATCGCCGTGCTAATCGCGTCTGGGGAACTGGATTGAGCAGTTTAAACGTTTTAGCTATGCATGAAAGCGTATTTAAGTTAAGAAGGTTCAGCTGTGATTTATCTGCCCCCCAAAAAACTGATGTGCTGAATCAGGTGCGCTCAGCAAGGGAAATCACACGTGTGCGCCCTGCTTCAAATCCTGTTCTACACATTGTGTATGGTCAGCACTAAGGTTATCCAAAGAACAACAATAAAATTCATAATCAACCTATTTAAACACCCAGGTCAGAAGTCTATCGACCTTTAAAAAACAACAACACAGGATTGCGTAACACGCACTTTTATAATGAATAAGGAATTAATAAGGAATCTCTTGTTCAAAGGACAAATATAGGTCTGACTGTGTGCTTATACCAGAGTGAGTGACGCGTAATTGCCTAATTAAAATAAATAGCCTAAGTCCGAGCGCTCAGTGCAGTTTTAGTCTCTATAAATAGCAGCAGAAGCCAGTGAGCAATAAGCAGAGGCTGCTGGAACTAAGGCACTTCAGTAATATATCCTCCTCTTTTAATAATGCGCTCTGGGGCCATAACTGCACGCCTCACCATTTCATTACAACAGCTTGCTCTCTCTCTCTCTCTCTCTCTCTCTCTCTCTCTCTTTAAATTAACACTCCGGCGATGGCTCAGACTCCCTTTTGAGCATAATTTCTGCACAGGAGAGACATGAAGTCTCCGCAGAAGTGGCCTAGAAGTCAGCTAAAAGTGGGTTCCTCTAGCGAGGGAGTTACAGAGCAAAGAAGAAGAAGAAAAAAATAGAAAACACAGCAAAAAGAAATGAAATCGCATATTAATGTTGATCTCGGGACATCACAAAAAAACGATGCAATTACAGTCTATAATGTTTTAAAAGTGTGTAGAAGTCTAAATAACTAGCTGGAGTCAAAAGTTGAATTCTATCTCTGACATGATGTTGAGAAGAAATCCCGCATGAAAGAAGAAGTGTGTTTTGTATATATGTGGATTTGTATATATAGACATACCTTTTATTTTCCGATGGAGGCACCAAAATGACGTAAAGAGAATCGGATCAGTTTTTTTTTTATGCGTCGTAGAAAATCACAGCGATCGATAATCCGAATTGTACGAGAGAGAAAAAGTAACTTCACATCAGTTGTCCCGCTTCGGCGCTGTGCTCTGTTCTACTGCCCCTGGCAAAGTCATCACAATCTCTGCTTGTATACACACAAACTGCTGATGAACAGCCCGGTACACGTGACGTTTCAGGACCAGCGCAAGGCTGTCACGTCGGTTCACACCTACGGCAGAGACGGAACGAGCCGCGAGTTTTCCCCTCATCAATTTGCGCTTAAATTACAACAAGAGCAAGGAGCGAGTAATAGACGCTTTTGAAGACCATCCTCTGATGACGTGTCAGAGAACTAGCCAATGAGCGACCAGGGGGCAGTGAGGGATCCTGACAGGATGATTGATGTGTATTTGAGCAACTTTTCCCTATTTGAGGCTAATTTAAAAGGTCCATAATCACTACCGCAGAGCGACAATTTAATAAGTCGCTTTATGCGCTGCGTGAGAGCAGACAGACCAACTGTCTTATTTTCCTCATCCAGCACGGCTCTTTAATTCAGATATTGTTCCCTGATATGCATTCTTTCTGTAATAGTTTAACAGATGTGGAAGGCTTTTAAGTGCAGCTGTAAAGCGAAAATTGCAAGTCGATCGACATCTGCGAACATCTGGCCTGGCTGGTGATTCAATTACAGCTTCGTTTTAACTAACGCCAGAACTGTCAGATTTGCCTTGATTTACATTAATGGCCTGACGAGGCGAAGAGGAGGCTCTGGTATCTTTCTCCTGGATCCTACTGTCTGTTTTCCTGTGCAGTGTCTCAGTAGCACTTGATTTTTCAAAGCCAAACTTCTCTGAAGTGTTCGCATTTAGTTCATTGAGATTACACACTGACTGATGGTGATATTGTAAGTCAGCATTTTGTAAGTCTTGATGAAAGTGGATTATTTTATAATGAATGACACATTGATTTGGAGGGTGATTTGTGGGGGTAAATTTTGACTGTGACCTTGACAAAAAAAGTATACACTCTTACAAGAAATATTAGCAAGCTTACTATTCCTTATCATTGGACCGGTACCCATTAGAATCTTTTCATTGTTTAGTGTGTGTGCTTGATAATGACTTTATTATGTATTGTGTATATTGTGGTCAGCGTCTATTTAATGTCAAAATGTGGTTCACTTTGTCTGTTTTCTTGCTTGTTTCATTTGTTTCTCTGCTGAATTACAGGCAGTGTGATCAGCTAAGGACAGTGACATAATGAAGCTTTATTTACAGACACTGGCAAATAGGCCGACATCCATTTATACAGCCAGCTTAATTGAACAAAAACAATTATCAAATATGTCCAAATGGTGTACACAAGTACAAGATTACAAGTATATTGCTACCTACTTACTACATTAACATCTACATTAAATGTATTTTTCCAGGTATGGGTTGGTTTCTGGCATAACAAGTAAGTGTTAGAGAAATCTATCATGAGGACAATTTGTATATACACTTTAAACATGTTACACTAACCCTGCACACTTTAAACACTACGTGCGTGGGAATATGAATTTTTACACACAGATTTTTTCATGTGTTTGTTTTTTAACTTGACTTTCTTGGCAGACATACGATAAGAACCACTTCTCTACTGATTTTGTATAATAATGCAAAAGCATTTGTTACACTCAGCCTTACCTCACCTGTTTATATTCATGTGACTGAGATTAAGACCCTATTTTTCCTGTATAAATGCACTTAGGAATTTACATTCACAGCATTTGGCAGTGACTTAGATTTGATCTTATTTTATACATATGAGCAATTAAGGGCCTTGCTCAGGGGCCGAGCTGTGGCAGCTTGGTGGACCTGGGATTCAAACTCACAACCTTCCACTAAGCTACCACATCCCTATATAATATCCATTTGGGGATTCAGTCCAGACTCTTCCATCCCAGATCTTCCCAGAATATTTGCAAAACACACTCTGTCCAGGGTGTATCCTGCCTTGATGCCCAATGACACCTGAGATAGGCACAGGCTCCCTGTGACCCGGTGATAGATCGGATAAGCGGTACAGACAATGGAATGGAATGGAATTTGCAAAACACATTATTATATGGTGCTATACAGTGATCAGATGACACTGCGGTGCCTAAAATTTAGCCCGTTTCTGCTGTAACTGTAGCGTCGACCGCCATCTTGTGGTCAGATAGTGAAAGTGTTACGGTAGCATTTGGTGAAATCAATCATATAGAAGATGAATTAACATGAACATATTTAAAAACAAAAGCTGTCACTGCTTAGTCTAGACAAGGCTGAGTTTCAACATCTGACTGCAAAGTTAATTTATTTGTGGGCAACTTCACAAAAATGTGTGGCATCTTTATACTGTCTGGTGTCTCTATAATACCGTTACTATTAGTAATGCTAAACAGTAAGGGACTTTCATTCATTTATTTACTAAACTGCTGCAGCAGTGGGCTACAGAGTTATAGTATTTCTTCAGTTTATAAACACATACAGTTCTCATCTTAGTGGCACTGAAATGTTTCCATCATGCATCTCTTTGTATAGGATGTACAGTACATCAACACCAGCATTATTATAAATGAAATTGTAGTTGTTTAAAGGAAAACCTATTTATGGTACAGCTATAAGTGAATTGAACATTTCTTTGTACCAGAATAAATCCAGAGCTAAATGGAAACAGCATAGATCTTGATCACTCATGTTGTAAATATGTCTAGTACACAGAAATAAAAAATTAAACTGCATTTATTTTACATTCATAGCACCTTGATAGACTCTAAATCGTAGGCTTATCCTGCCTTTTTGTAGATCTTTAGTGGAGATTTGTTTTGTTTGTCCCAGAAATAGTGATTTTTATTGTAACACAATTTGTTTGTTACTGTAAAGCAGACTCCAGGCTTTTGTATTAGTTAAGATTTTATTTGAGGGACCTGTGTGTGATGTTGTGGGTTAGTATTGGATTGTGGCTTGGCTGGTTGGTTAATGTGTTGCACATATGGCAGTTGACCTCATCTGCCCTGAGTGGTCCCTGGGAAGCCAGTTCACCACAACCATCCCACTATTTCCATTCTGATCAGCATGCTGGTTTCTAATGTGCCACCAGCAGAGAGGGCAGGGGTTGTGGAGTGGTCAGAGAACAGCCCACAACTGTTTCCCTCTGCTGGGACAATGGTGTCACTTTCAAAGGGAGGAAACAGGAGGACAGTATAGTCTGATTATATTCAGGCCTTGCATACAAAGGCTTCAAAAAGACCCACCCCCCAGACATACACACAGCTTCAGGGTTCATCTGAATAGCTCAGTCTTTGATGAGACACTGTGGAGCCCCCTACTATCTCTATCAAATATGTCCCCCATGCCCACACACACACACACACACACACACCTCCTGCCTCCTTTCTCCACAGTGTTCCTATTGTTTCACCAACTTTCATACCTTTGCATGAGAGAAGGAGAGGAAATGGGAAAAAGTAAAGACCTGAAAGAGGGACATGGGACAGTGGAGAGAGTGTGAAAGTGTCACAGCAAGGGAGGGGAAACAGGGAGAGAGAGAGAGAGAGAGAGAGAACTGAGCATGAAAGAAGTCGAGATTCCTTAAAAGGACAGTTCTGTTCTATTCACACAGGGGTTTTTGTGGCACTTTTTTCATGCATTTGACCAGTAGAGGGAGTGAATATAAAGTGTGTAAAATCGGATATAAAATATAATTGATTGTTTAAATAATTCTTTCACTTTCAGTAACCACTTTATACTGGCCGTTGGTACACAACCTATAGCAGGAACACTGGGCATGAGGTGGGAATAAAGCCTTAATGGAACTCCAGTCTAGTGCATGGCAGCACACACACACACCTTGGGGCAATTCATCCATTGATTTAGCCAGGATACTGGCATGTTGGTGATGGGAAGGTAACACACAGGAATACATGCACAGAAATTCCACATGGACAGTAACCCAAACACAGGATCAAACTGAGGACCCTGAAACTGTGAAATGGCAAAGCTATTCATTGTGCCACGGTTCAGCCCCTATATATACTCATTCATTCATCAGTAACTGCTTTATCCTGGTTGCCATTATGCTGGATCCAGAGCCTATCCCAGGAACACTGGACAAGAAGTCAGACAACACCATGGATTGGATCATCTCAGAGCACCAGATCATCTGGGACAGACCATCTCACGACACCATACACACAAACATTTACACACTCATTCACAGGGCCTGTTTATCTGGTAGGAAGGAACCAGGGACTGCAAAAGGACTACAGCTAAACAGAGAAATTTACAAATTATTGAGCACAATAATTCATCATTTATTAATAAAATGTTATTAATAATCACAGGTTAACTATTTACATATTTACATAGTTAAGAAAGCAGGCATTGATGCATGAAATCTATCAGTTACTATACATAGTTCTTATTGGATAAACTAACTCACATGGACAGTACAAGTATATGAAGTGAGTGCTTTTACTGTAATGATGATAATGCCTGTCCCAAATGCCTGCAATGCTCATAATGCTGTAATGTGCCTCGTTTTTCTATCTGTAGTTAAAAAGCAGTCTTTTACCCAAAGCCCCTTGCAATATTGTCTAATTTCAGTAACAATTGAGAGTAGAGCACAGCATGCAACAACCTTAATGAGGTGAAATGTGTCTTAAAGTGCCTTTTTCATTTATGCGGTTTGTTTTTGGTCAGTATTGGCATTGTAACTTCAGTAAAACAGAAGCAATATAAAATCAGAGTTTGATTGATTACCCAATTTCATCCATAGCTTCCATTATTTAACAGGGAACTGCTGCAGAGGATATAAGTAAAAACATCGTCCCTGTTTGTTGACATGATCTTGCAAAATTTTGTTCTTGGTAAAGTGACTGATTCATCTTCCAGTGGAAAAGCTTCACACAAGCATTTGAATGAATAATGACATACCGAGTTCCAGACAGTGCTGCGTTCCAAATGCTGGCTTTTAAACCCAAATACTCATGAAGTACAACAGAGATTCACATTTTAATATCAAAGTGCAGCCTTACATCAGAAACAATGGAGGTAGGGCGCAGGTTTGGAATGGTTTGGTGTGTTAATACGTTTGGAATGGTTTGGTGTATTAATATGTTTAAGTTATAATACCTTAAACATTCAGTCTGCTTTAATTAAAACTGGAACACCAGGGTACTGGAAAAATGGTTCAAAACCCCTGTTTAGGTCTTTTACATTGTTATAATGCAATTGTTATAATACAATATGCTTGTCCTTTGTAAACCCATTATGGGAACCTGGAGTCTATTTCAGGGACTTCAGGGCACAAGGTGTCAGTGGGGTGCCAGTCCATTGCAGGACACAATCATGAATGCACACTCACACACCCATTCACACACTACAGACAGTTTAATGACTTTGGTCTGGGGGAGGAAACCAGAGTAAGGAAACCCCCCAAGCACAGGGAGGAGGCGGGAATCAAACACCTCGACCCAGCCACTATGCTTCTGCATTAACACTGCATATCTCAATTAGTTTTGCAGGAATACAGGAATTGGTTGACCGAAAAAATACATTAATTATTATAAAGGTCGTTCATAATAAGCTTTTAATGTAGATCCGTGTTTTTTTATGGAGATGTGCACATGTTCTTTTGTGTGTATTTACAATCAGCACATATCTACGCTTGTCATGCATCACATTTCTGACACATTTACACATTTCCAGTTCTTTTGTCACATTAGTGTTAAAGCTCTCAGCTTGATGTGAGAGAGAGGAGAGAGCGAGAGAGATGAGGGACGGGGAAAAAAAGCTATCAGTGTGACACCTTGTCACAGAATCTTTCCCTCACATGCACTTCCACTCTGGTGTGTCCCGGTGATTAGTCTTGACTTTAACTGCACAATGTAACATTCCACCGCTCTCATCCCACTGCCAGGCCATTAGCTCAGGTTGTTTGCTTTTCTGTCTGAGACTCTTTTACAGGTGTGCCAGCAGACTTGGACTGGACCCTTTCACATACGGTCTGATTTCCTCTCTCTCTCAGGAGTAGCTCATATCCTTGGCATGATTTAACCTCTGCAGTAAAGATTTTCAGCAGCGGGTTTCTGACTAGACCATGGACTTCACATACAGAGGTACTTTGTGAACTGTGTGAGCATCTTATCTATCACAAACAAGAGGAAAGAAATCCATTAAAATTAACAATGAATTAATGCATTGAACTCTAGCCGAATCAAGTCTTTATCTGAGCATCACTGGGGTGCGTTGGGTAGCACTGAAACCTCACACCTCCAAGGTCCATCTGACACGCACAGAAAGCGTGCCAGTAGGTGGATTGCCCCTCGGTAAATCAGTATTCTAATGTGTTTTTGCATGATGACCCACATTCCACCTCATACCTGCCTCTAGATCAACCCCAACCTTGACCAGGATAAGTGTGTTTCTCAAGACTCTTGAGTAGCTAACCTTCACAGACCACATTGCAAAGATCTCCCAGTCTTTCAGATTCACTCCGTATAACAGAAATATCACTACTAAAAGACTGTCAACCTTTCAGACTATAAGTATGTCATTGTTCAGACATTTATCATTTCATACTTGAACGTCTGCAACTGCTGCATGTCCACAACTACAGATGATGATGAAAACACAGCACAGTTCAATAAATCAAAACATGCACATGATACCACTAGACATATAGCACTAGCACATGATACTAAAAAATCTTTTCTTTTTTTCTTTTCTTTTTTTTTACTGGTGGTGGTCCTGCAAAACTTCATTTCTTCTGTTTTGTACCTTACAACCTTCAAGGATGCTGACTCATGCTTTTCTAGGAGCCTTCAATGTCGATAGAAAAACAGCTTCAGTTCTGCTCTGTGATTTTGTGCATAGTAAATGGCATCACTAGGTTTAAATGGGTAGAACTTAATTCTAGATAAAGATCCAGTCTATTAGTAAATGCACAAGGAGTACAAAAGAAAAAAAAAATAGTTTAGTTTAGTATAGTGATGGTCTTTAAAGTAGCCAATAGGAAGAGTTTCAGCTACACATATTGAGTCATCCTATGGTGATAGGTGATCCCACACTGATGATGCCACACACAAAATATTAAATAATAAAGACGAATAAAAGTGATGTGGTGGGAAACATATACCTATGTTGCAAGAAAAAGGAAGAAAGGGAGGGAGGGAGGAAGGGAGGAAGGGAGGAAGGAAGGAAGGCTAAGATTGTTTAATGAACAAAGAGATATGGGAGAGAAATAACTAGAAATATTTAAGAATTTTATATTTTGTGTAGCCTCATTCTCGAAATCCTTAACCTGGAAGCCTAGTCTCTGACATGTTTCAAGAAGTATCCAGCAGAGACTGTGATGGAACACATTCCCTTTCTTCAGATTTTCCCACAAAACCATGCCCCTAAAGACACGCACATGTGCAGCCTAGGGTAGGACACCTAGGTAGAGCACGTGTTCTGAATGGTTGGATGGTAGTGGTACCATGTTTAGTGAGACTGAACTGCCAAATCATGCATATTAAAACAGAGAATAGAAAGAATAGGAGGGAGTACACACATGTAATAAATGCATAACATTTTACCTTGCTTAAGGGTTGATTAGACCCAAATTTTAAAACAACAATACTGTTAAGTGTTTAAATGTCTAATGTACAATAGAGTTTTTGTGTTCTGAGGAAGAGATGATGAAGTGATCAAGTCTGTGTGTGTGTGGGTGGGTGGGGGGGGGGGGGGGGGGCTGTGTTTATGTGTGTGGGTGAGATTCCAGCATTGTGCGTGAGGGCTGTAATGATATGAGCTGCTGTGAGTGAGGTATTTGGGACACTGCTGTTATGTTTGCTGTACAGCACTAGTCTCCAGTGATGTGTGTGAATGTACAGGGATATGAACTAAGACCTGCACCCAAATCACCAAGTCATACTCAAGAAAGCTTTTTTTTGCTGCAGGCAGCCACCTTGGTACTGCTATTTACAAAGTGACTCAGAGAAGTGATGGGGAGCCATGATGAGTTTTTTCCCTCTACCACAAAGTGTCTGCTTTGAACAAATGTGGTTTCCTAGTGTTGTGTAACCGGTGCATCTGTAGTTCAGGTTCTGTGCTGGTGATTGGAAAAATTTAAATAATAGAACTGCCAGGAAACCTTCAAGCCTCAATTGCTCAACTGTATGCTAAGACTGGATTCTGCCTCACTTTAGTGTCTGCTGAATTTATGTACATTTAAAACAAATGACACTGCATTATTAGCATTTCATCCTTTTTAAGTGTAAAGAATATTAGTTTCTATGTCACTGGAAACAGGCAACATGCTCAAAGCATGGAAAGAAATGCAGTGTGATAGATTAACACAATAGCTATCGCAGTGGATGCCAAAAGACAACACCAACTTGATGGCACTTATCAATTTCTTGATGAAAAGCATGTTATGTCTTAATTTTCTGAGATAATAACTTACAGTGTATATGAGTAATCCCCTTCACTCTTGATCATGGAGGATCTGACACATGTGGTCCTGTCACATAAACACCATAGTGAAGAAGGCCCGGCAGCACCTCTACCACCTCAGACACTTAAAGGACTGCTCTCTAAGGACCCTACACCTGCACCATGCACCAGAGCATCCTGACGGGAAGCATCACAGCCTGGTTTGGGAACAGCACCAAGCAGGACAGACGAGCTCTCCAGAGGGTGGTGTGATGGGGTGAGCATAGCATCCGCACTGAGCTCTCTGACCTAGAGTCTATCTACAGCAAATGGTGTTGGACCAAGCCAGAAAGAGGTGAAAGGCCTCAGCCCTTCCACTAATGGATTCATTTCTCCGTTGTGTTCAGCGAAATACTTCTGTTACTTGAAGGCGAACACAGAGAGAATGAGGAGGAGCTTCTTCTCCAGGACAACTCCTAGAGCTTAGACTTTTTATGTCATAAAACCCACTACCTCAGCTGGACGTTTTGCACATTTCAGTCTGCAATTGCACTACATTACACTTTATAGCAACACTAAATCATTCTAGATTCATACTCATTCCATTACACCAACACAACATCATGTTCAGATGCTACTTCTCTATATTTTGGCTGTTTGTTTCTATTGCAAATCTCACTGTATCTCTTCATATTCCCCTAAATCTTTATACAGATACAGATTGTATTGTATTTTGTTTTATTTGTATCTATTTTCTCTTTTCCTCCCTGAGTTGAAATACCAACAAAATACCATTTTGACTCTAGAGAATATTCTCACCCAAAAAGCTGTTACACCACACAAATAAACACCTTCCTCAGTGGAATAAAAGTTGTGTAATTAGGTACAAGACAGGAAAAAAAGCAGTGTATTACCTATATGGACACTAGTGCTAAAGTTAAGCACTAATGATAATGTTTTGAGTGTACACTATTGATAATTTACAACTAAAGCATATGTATTGTAAATCCTTGAGGAATGAATAGGAGGTAATGTTATTGTAAGCTTTGGCAATCTAAAGCTACTTACAACTGAGAAAGGATAAAGTCACTGAGCCTTGTTTAACAACCCAACAGTGGCTGGAATCGAGCTGGAGACTTTCCAATCAGTAGTTCAAATAGTTTTGTGTTGTTTAGGAAAATCCAGCATGTGCTGGAAAGAAACGTTATAGCATTATAGATTATTAAAAACTCAACTATAGAATAGAACTCATAGCATCTCACTAAAATTTCACACCAAGTCACAGATGTTATACGAACTTTATTTATCAAAAAAAAAAAAAAAAAATCTGCATATAAAATATAATTGCTGATCATTTTATATTCACCCCATAAATAGAGGTGGTTTTAACAATGACACTCCACCACATGTGAAGTCTGTACAATCATGAAAAGGATATAAATATGAAACCTGTACAAGATACATTTACAGTTTTTACAGTGAAGATGCCCTCTTTAACGTTAAACATGTATAAATGAGTTACAATGTTTTTTCATAAAATATTATATAGTGTGCCATGTTTAGTATTAAATAGTAGCCTGCATAGACAATTGATGTAGTTTGCATATCTTTTAGATCATAGAATAGCAACACTGCCTGTCAGATTTGACAGAAGTTGTCTTAAGATATAGTTAACGGTTACAGTTTCCAAGATACATACATACATATATATATATACACAAAAATCTGTACATCACTTGTATAAATTAAGAAGGGGAGCAAGCTGGAGAGTGAATGAATATAGTGCTAGAGCAGTCTGAATGGCAGGAAGTGTATGTTTCCATCCACCAGAATTGTTTCTCAAACTTGATGTAAATGGCATCAGTATCTGAAAATGATTTGTCTATGATCAGTAGTTATCAAAAAATGATTATCGATAGCATGACGAAAATGCGCCAGCTATAAAATCCGTAATCTATAGATTCTCCATTATATATAGATGATACAATCTGTATAATCAAGAACAAAGAAAAAATATATATCAACTGAATAAATGTAACTGATGTATATGTGACATTTCATTAGATGAAACATTAGAAATGAATATAAATTAGAATTTGTGTATTATTATTTAAGTTTGGGTCTTTGTATAGTTGATGAGACTGCAGCTTATTTTGCTTTATGTAATGGATGTAAAGATACTGGGTGTGCATTTGCGTGTGTGTGTGTGTGAGAGAGAGTGTGTTCATGTTCTAGTATTTGAATGTGTGTATATCATTGGGCAGACTGATGGATTTCGGGTGCTGTGTCGATGATCTGGTGCTGCAGCCCTGAGTGCAGCTGCACTGAACGATCCACATGACGTTGCGGGTGAATTCCTGTCCTTGTGGGCAGTGGAAGCGCATGCGCACAGTGCGGGTGAGAGTGGGCTCACAACAGCGACCGTCTACACACGATCCACACGAACGCAGACGGTAGCGGCGCACAGTGGTGCATCCAGCGAATGTGAGAGGAGCTGGCTCATGTGGCCTTACACTTCTCTGACACTTCTTCCCTTTCTGAGGAGATACAGAAAAAAAATACATGTTTATTATTAGGGCTGTAACAGTATGTCCATGTAACAGAATAAGGAAATCCCCCCCCCACACACTAAATGGTGCACTATGGATAGCGTGTGCTGACTAAACCTGGTTACCTCTATAGGGCTGATTTAGTATCTCTGATTATAAGGCTGTATTGTTTAATATACCTATTTACTTCTTACTTGCTGCTTATAACTAACCTACGTCTACTAATATTCGTTCTGCTTCCCTTCCCTTCAGAGCTGTGACTTTCACTCATCCTGCACACTGGTGTACTCCTCAGCTCAACCTCACAAAAGCAATGGCTGCCAGTTATGTCAGCAAACGCTTCTGCAGGAAGCTAGAACTAGCAGTGTATGCAGTTGCCTACAAAGATCATGTTCGGCAGTACAAGGAGGCACTTAAGACTGACCACTATAGCACTGTTATCAGTAATGCCAGAGAAACCCAAGAGCCCCCCCCACACACACAGTAATCTGTTCCCACTTGCTAACAATTTCTAAAATTCTGACTTAAAAAAACAATGACTTAATAGAAAAATATTTATCGACAGTTTTAGCAGACTTCCCAGAGGACCTCAGTAATTACAGATTTCTAACAGTAATTTCTTACATGACTCTTCTGGGCAAGCTACTCAAGCAGCCTCAGCTCAAACAACACTTTTACCTCCAATTACCTGTTTAAGGGGTTTTCATTTTTGAGTTTACTGAAACTGCACTTGTTAGGGTTACAAATGAGCTTTTTGCTACGGCTAGCTATGGATTTCTGGACATACATCCTTTAGACAATACTGCAGTAAGTCTTGGCATAATCTTGAAGCAAAAAATCAGACTTTTCTCACTTTTATCCAATGTTCATTTCTTGGCCTACTATTATTCATTATAATGGCTTGCTCATTAGGGATAAAATAGGAATAATATAGTTTAATAATAAAGCTACTTTGAGACAATGTCCATTATTAAAAGCACTATACAAATAAACTGAATTGAATTGAATACTGTAGACATGATTCCCCTGGGGGAATACCATTACATGGCATGTCTATATTTGCATTGTTAAGCTGATGATACGTAGTTTTACATACTCACTGACTCTTCACACAGACTGCCTCCTCCTGCACTGTTTCAGTGTCTGAGTGATATAAAGATCTGTTGTCTGAAAATGTTCTGCGGCTCTAATAACAAATCTGAAGTCATACTGATTACATCCTCAGCCACCCTAAAGAATGCAAAGCATCCTGACCACCTCTGACTTTATTACATCTACCTCAGCTGGAAGCCTCTGCATCATCCTGTTATTTGAGTCTCATATTTGAAATGCTACCAAACCAGCGTTCTTTCATCTCAAGAACATTTCCAGACTTTATTCCTCCATCCAGACTCTGCAGCTTGGACCTGCATTTGTCACATTCAGACTCGATCAACGCAACACTATTCTTTACAGAATCTCTGTACAGGATCTGTGCGATCTGCAGTATGTGTGGTCTTTAGCTACCACTGGGTGTTTACCCTCACCAGACCACACCAGAAGCACACTGGGTAAGATTACACTGGCTCCCAATTTAACAGTATTATTATTAACAGTATAGATGGGGACAGGATGTTTTTTGTGTTCTGCACCATTCTGTGTAAACTCTAGAGATTTTTGTGTGTGAAAACTGCAGTTGATCAGCAGTTACATGCAATACTCAAACCAGCCTATGTGGCACCAGCATCCATGCCACAATCAAAGTCACCCTGAGATCACACTTTTTCTTCATTCTGATTATAATGTGAACATTAACGGGATCTCTTGACCGGTACCTGCATATTTGTTTGCATTGCACTGCTGCCATGTAATTGGCTGATTAGATATCCACATGAATGTGCAGGTGTACCTAATAAAGTGGACAGTGAGTGTATGTATATATAACAAACAGTAACAGTTCCCTTAAGTACATGATGCTGTGAGGTCATCCTCTGTTCTTCACTCACCTTGAGCGGTGACTCCAATAGACTACTGCTACACTCCCGGATCTGACACAGACGAGTCTCCTTGACGAGCCGGCACTCTGTGTTGCTATTGGTTACCCTGCTGGACACACCCATTCCACAGGTTGCTGAGCAAGGTGACCAATCAGTGGTTTGCAGAAAGCACGTAGGTGGGACGAATATGTGGGATTTTGTGGAGGAAATCCACTCTAAACATAAACACCAGGGACAGAGCATCATCAGTGAACAATGAATAAATAAATGAATAAATGATATCACTAGAAATGCATCATTATTAAGGTGTTATATCATATAAGTGTACAACAAAAGAATGCTGTTGTTGGAGAAGCCCTCTTGCCATACACTTACCATTATGTGGTGCTCCTGCACTGATGTCCCATGGTGTTGGTGGCATTACTAATAGCTCATTACCAGTGATGTCGTTATGATTCTTATATTCGTGAGGAGTGCTCTCAAGCATCGTGTCATCTTCAGCAATGTGGTTGTCATCATCACACACCCACTCCTGGCAGCAACGTCCAGGCAGTGTGGTGAGGCGAGGCCGGGCACAGCGCCAGTCAGGGAGGGACACATGATGTGGACAGAGTGGCATGCAGCCCACCACTCCATCCATGCAGGTACAGCGATGCTCACAGCTAGGCTGGAAGTCTTCCCCATGCTGGTAGACTCGCCCATCCAGCTCACACGGCCTTCCTTGAGCCTCGGCTGAGCGGGAGTAGTGAAGTAGAATTAATAATGGGGCTTAAATGAGGACGAGAATAAGCACACATCTAGGGTTTATCATCTTTCTTAATGACCCATTAAGTGAAAAAATACTAAAATCATGAAGCTTGGTTCTTTTACAGATTACAAAAATGATACAGAAATACATGTTTAAACTTGATTAGTCTTTGTATGAGTGGAACATGATCTATTCTCTTCTCATATAAGTTTCCAGTTTGTTTTGCTGACATAAACATCCGTCCTCACCTCGGCACAAGCCTCTCTGAGGGTCTCCCTTGGCCCCTAGATGGCAGTGCAGCCCCTTGATGTGGTCACAGGGCTCAGTGGCACTGCAGTCCTGATTAAACTGTCTGGCACATACCCTGCAGCAGCCACAGGAGTCCAGCACAGAGCTGATCCCAGGCAGGCACGAAGGCGGAGACGAGGGGCACGAGCACTTCCGCGGACACTCGCCCTGGATCTGCAAGAAAGGTTCACAAAGGACAAGGAGATTAGATGAAGCAGTTCAGCAAGATATTTATTTAGAATTATTTCTTTAGTGATGATCTATAATTGAAATAATGGAAGATACATAATCACTTTTTTTTTTAAATATCTCTAAACTGTGTGACAGTACACAGATTCCAAATGAAAAATAAATAAAATACTTTGGGTGATCATCCATGGCTGAAGTTCATTGAAACCCAAAGACAAAACTCAAACAAAACTCTAAGCTATTTAAATCACATTGGATTAGAGCAGAGAATTTCTTCCAGCCAAGACAAGACCGTATTATTATTTGTTTAATCCATAACTGAGGGGGGAAAAAAATACCAAATTATTTCAAGAAAATTCCTAATTATTTCCAAATGATTTTAAGAAATAATTACTTTTAATTATTTTAATCTGTGGCACTCCACATATATATCCCATTGTGTATATGCTGGAATTCATTTTTCTTACCATTTTGGATTATACCCAGATCTTTATAGATATTCTTGTTTCAGCTTTGTATTTTAGATTTAGATTGAAAGCTCAGAAAGACTCACCTTTACAGCACACCAGGACACAAGCACCAGTACGAGAAGGTTTGCTCGCCTTAAAATCATCCTCAAAGACAAAATTTCACCCCAAAGAGAAGTTTTGTGTAAGAGCACTGGAGTTAGACTGCTCGAAGCCCAAAGGAGCGGAGGATTAGATCAAATTTCAAATAAAGTAAATTCGGCTTGTCCGTCAGTTCTCCATCAGTTCTTCCTTTCAGTTCTGTTGGTTTGCTGTTTTTCCTGCAATCCAACGTCTGACTCCTGCTGTGTGTCTGTGTGTGTGCGCGAGTCTGTGTGTGTGTGTGGTTGAGTATGAGTGTGTGAAATGCCAGCAGCAGCGGGTAGCTCGGTTCTCCTTGAAGAGATTCCCTCAGTGGCTACGGCTTTTATAGAGAACAGCAGACAGCCCCCTCTGATATATCACTCACACACACACACAAAGCTTGGCAGGTGACTAGGACTGGAATAATACACCTACTAGCTGCCAGTTAATAGCAGACATACACCTAACTAGTAGACATAACCATAACTAATAATAATAATAATAATAATAATAATAATAATAATAATAATAATAATAATAATAATAATAATCATTATCGTCATCATAATAATAATCATCATAATCATCATAATAATAATAATATCAGAAACACTGTCATATGAATGTATTTACTAAGTTTAAGATTCTGTAAACTGTGTGTGTGTATGTGCGTGTTTGTGTGTGTGTGCGCACAGCAAATTTTTTGGATACAAGCAAACACACAAACATTTTTGACAAATCTCCAAGATACACTCCAAGACCACCCTGTTTATTCCACGCTGTACAAAATCTACATCCATGCTGACAAACTGGAGACTTTTTGAGGGAAGCAGAGAAAGTGGCAGAAATGACGGAAGCACTGTGAAGTGTCTTCAGGAAAGTTGGACTGGTTTTGAAACACTGTAAAAAGGTAACCCACACAAACACACACACACACACACACACACACAGTAATCCCTCTCACCTCCCCTGCAGACGAGACAGACAGGGTGTCAGACGAGGCCGGCTTTCTCCAAGACATCTCACACACATGGCACATAGGTGCCACCCAGTCAATGACGCGCAACTCCCACTCTCACACAGAGAGAGAGAAAGAGAGAGAGAGATGGACTGACAGAGGAAGAGGTTTGTGTGTCAGAATGTAGGTTTGAGAGCCAAGTCTGTCTGTCAAAAATGTTCATTCATGAATTGAAGGGGAATTCTCAGGTCCCAAGAGCCAAAATGTGAGTCTACTGTCACACACACAATGATTCAACAAACCCAAGCAGATGCGTAGGAATTTTATTGCAGTGATGACGTGAGTCATGTAAGGAGTTGAAATCTTTTGGAATTTAGTCACAAAACATAGAATGGTGCCGGGAACTGAACAACAACATGTTTCACATAGTCTTCCTACGGGCTGCGGAGCTTATCTGAGACACTCAGACGTCGAATTGGGACAATAAGAGACATTATTTACAGGATATTTTTCAATTTATTAAGTTAAGGAAAACAACTCGTATACAACTATCATAGTTACACAATTTCACTTGACTATTTATAGCTGTAGAAAAGACATTATTTAATCACACAGTCCAGTGTCACCCAGATGAGGATGGCTTCCCTTTTAAGTCTGGTCCCTCTCGAGGTTTCTTCTTTATAACGTCTCAGTTTCAATTCAATTTATTTGTAAAGTTTAAATAAAAGTTACTATTGGACATCCCCAAGTGGCTCTGTCTATGGCTGTCTCCTGGTCACAGGCTGTCCACACAGATCGGTCCACAACATCAGTGAGCACCACCAAGCGACGAGACTCCGACCAGGGGTAGAGCCGGTGGTTGCCTATGACTTGCTCATTAGAGATAAACATAAATTTCAATATTAAACTTTTTCATTGTTTCTGAATTGTTATATTTCTTTAAAGCTGCTTTGAGACAATGTCCATTGTTGAAAGCGTGAAATAGAATAGAAATAGAATTGAATTGAATTGAGTGCAATTTGTATTCAGTCTGCACTAGATGACTTCAAACTATTTATTTATTGTTTATTTAAAACAAATTTTTAAGGTGAAATATCTTAATGCAGTTGTTTAAAGGAGACTGGAAATTTAGTCAGGAGTATTCTCCTTGCAGCTCCGACAAAACTAAAGGCAGAAAACAAATGGATTTCTGTGTGTGTGTGTGTGTGTGTGTGTGTGTGTGTGTGTTTGCGATGCCTTTCTCAGACCACACACAAGGCAGAGCTTCACCCTAACTAACAATAAAAGCATAATATAAAGCAAAAGAGGATGCCATTACCATGGAAACCAGGCTTGCACATGTTTTCTGAGATATGTGATGCTTTACTGTGGTAAGGACGTTCGAAATGACATCATTAATATCCTACTATACCAGTTTATAGTGTACTGTATTACTCGCTACAGGTCTACAAACATATTAAGGGCAAGGGTGATAAAAATACTATGCCCTTAATACTGTGTTAAATAAAATAGTTGTTTGAAAGGTAAACAAAAAGTCAACAACAGCAACAAAAAACATTTTACACATGGTTTAGTACACATTATGAACATGAACATAACTGTGACCTTCTAAGTACAGCCATCTCGTACAACCAGAACTACTTTTATCCTCAAGGTGATTTTGGTATCAATCCACACAACTTAAAAAACTCAAAGTCTTCCCAAGTTTGAAGTAGGCGTCACACCAGAAAGCTGGAAGCAACACTCCACTATGAAAATAAATTGTGACTACAGATTATCCTTGTTATTTTGTATTAAGTCATTTATTTAAAACACTTTTACAGTCCATAATGCTGTCACTTTAAATAAGAGTGGGATTTAGGCCTGCACTGTGTCCACCTCATAGCTCCAGTGATCCAACTCCACCACACCAAAGACTCAAGACTCCCACTCCCATATCTCATCACTGATCGACTGCAATTATGATTTTTTTTACTGAAATATTCCTTTAAGGAT
Organism: Hemibagrus wyckioides; assembly: GCF_019097595.1. Classification (NCBI taxonomy): domain Eukaryota; kingdom Metazoa; phylum Chordata; class Actinopteri; order Siluriformes; family Bagridae; genus Hemibagrus; species Hemibagrus wyckioides. Next base: position 11,210,165 of record NC_080737.1, on the reverse strand, counting down.
TCAGCAGGGTTAGTCAGACATGAACAGAATGGGTGTCTCAGGATGTGTGTGTGTGTGTGTGTGTGTGTATGCTTGACCACAAACACCCAAAATAACTCCTAATACACGTACCATTCTTCCCAAAATGTCTCTTTTTTTAAACACACAAACTCTCCTTGCATCAAAGGCTCCTCTTTTATAACATTGTTCAGGTTGACTTGGAAAATATGCTGCTTTCCGGGCCAACAAAACCAAACTGCTTGATGTATCAAACATTACAAAGGGTGAATGTAGTGTCACTGAATACCATGGATGGTTCAAGACCCTACAAGCAGATACCAAAAATACCTTTGGTGAATCCACATGGATTTTTACCGGACTGGAGGTCGCAGTTGAACACTCAAAGTCCTCGTAAATTCACCAAATAGGTGAATTATGAGTGGGTTGGGTATGAATTATTTTTGCAGCTGAGATTTGACATTGGGTGCAGATGGTAGAGTGGGAAGTCAAACAACCTCTGTGGGTATTTTTGTATATGCATATGCTTATTATTATGTTCCTAAAGATGTTGAAGATTTGAATGAAGGTCAGCTGATTCAAAATCAAAATCTCTATCACTGACTAGGATATCCTATTAAGGTATACGTAAGCTGAGGACGAGCAAAAAAAGAAGACTGACAGATAAAACAAGCCTGAGAGAAGCACCCTGCAGAAACGGTATTCTGTACAGCATGTGCCTCTTCCACTGCTTCATGCATCATCATCACAGGCTTGCATCAGTTTAGTTTTTCCCCTAATCCCTATGTACAGTAGCCTATATCCCCTTGCTTTCCAATAGCGGTGTGGTGCAAAAACACATCCTTCAAAGAATGTTTGATCAGAATGTTCCACTTCGAAGGTGATGGATTGATCACCACATTCCAAGCAACACTACAGCCCATTTATACACTCTTGCCTCAGGCAAGCTGTGTAGAAAAATACTGATATATTCCTCGAGGGGAAAACAGGACTTATTTTACAGCATGTTGTATTTTCGTTTGAATAAATATGTCCAAAGTTTCCTTAGACTAGTCGAAAATGATTGCACGATACTGCAAAATATTTGGTAACATCTAAGATATATTGAATAATGTGTGTGTCTTTAGATGAAATAAAAGTCATGCCATGTATCTGTGAGGCAACATGATGCATTAAGCACGCACGACCATATTCCCAACATCGACCATTTAGTTTTCAACTTTATATTGCATATTAAGTGTTGTTGGTTTGCTGTTTCATTTTCGCAACCGATCTTAAGAGTGCCACAAAACAGAAAGAACGTTTTGATAGAAAAACTGGCCAAAATGTTGTGCAATGATTGTATAATGCTTGTCAAGTCTTTCAGAGCACCATTTATTACTGTAAAGCCTCCAAGTAACATCCTAATGTGAAAAATAATAAAGTCAAACTATAAACACATCATAACCTTAAATCTAATCATATCAAGTCTTTTCACAGTTATAAAATAGCTTGGGGAAGATTGTTTCACTGTTATACTGTCTTTATATAAATATGGTGTTGGTGAAACAACAATCATTCTCAATTAGTTTATTAACAGAACCTGATCAGTGTGTCAGTATCAGTAATACCGGGTTGTATGTTTTTAATGAGTAAAGTATCCATGTCTGTATAATGGCTATTCTTTAGAGGTTTAGAGTAATTATTAATTAACAGAATACATGCGATGACATTTAGGATTATGATTTTCATCTCTAAATCGTCCGTAGTGTGTGAATGGGTGATGGTCTAGTGTCTCCTGCCTCGTCCCCTGAGTCCCCTGGGATAGGGTTCAGGCTTCTTATGATCCTGGATAAGACGTTCAGAAAATGGCTGAATGGATGGATTATTAGTATTAGTGCCTAGTCAAATAGAATAATAACTATATAAAACTCAATCAAGTTAAGAGGCTTTTTATTGTCATTTCAACCACATACAGCTGGTACAGTGCACATGAACATGAAATAATGTTCCTTCAGGATGATGGTGCTTCATAAAAGACAGAACTACAAAAGAAGTATTAAATTATACATAGAATAATAGTGATAAACATGGGTTCTGAGGTCTAAAACCTCTTTAGAGAGCCTTGAGTGTCATCAGACTCCACTTTAGGAACCAGTGATTCCTAATGATCGTAACAAACGAGTGTGTGAATGTTTGTGCCAGGAGTCAGGACCGAAGTCTTCCAGCACGTTCTCTGTTCTACTTTATAAGCATAAAGGCAAAGAAAAAAAGGACGGATTGTACGTGAATTGCAATTATGTGTACAGCAATAAATCCTCAGCCGAAATTTCATAACCGGGATAGACTTTATCATCAACCTAAGAAAGAACCTAAGATGATTGTACAGACCCTACTGTTCACATCTGCCCTCGTTCTCCTGCTATCTTGATATACAGGTCAGGAGTTCACCAGGTGATGGCCATGTCTCCCACAGGTGTGTTCCAAAAAACTTTGTTCAGGCATCACTCCACCACTCGCGTGAGCTGCGAGAGCGCTGAGTATTGTGACATTCAGCATTACAGCCTGCATTCCTTCACCATCTTTAGTGGACGTGTTGACAGTGAAGGGAGAAAGGAATCACCTCTCTGAGCTCCAAAAACAAACTCACCCCTGTACGAGACAAAACGCCCAGGTGTGCTTTGGATATAAAGTGCATTATGCCGAGTCCTGAAGATGAAGTTCCAGTTCATAGAACGCAGGGACGTGTTGTGTTGATAGCATGAGGAACAGTACACTTGGTGTCAGTATCTCGAATTTGCAGTTGGCTCGTTGGAAGTAGAAATATTTTCCCCTGATAGCAGAAATATGGAGTTGGATAAAGTTTGTGTCTGGGCAGTACCGCTAAGTTAAACATTCTACTGTAAAAAAATCTCTCCATAGAAAGAACTAATGTGACAAATAGAATGACAAATGTGCCATTACTTGCTTGATAATTAAGGAATGGAAATATTTCAATATTGCTCTGTTTTTGTAGACTGAAATATGGTAAGTGCGTAAGTAAACTCAGGAAAGTTTATCATCATTTCCTAGCAAGTAATACCTCTTAAAATCATTAAGGATTTAGTGAGAAGGACAATGAAAGTAAAAATAAGGGAAATCAACGGATGTATCAGATAACTAATCCGCTATTCATCTTCTCTTTCTCTCTGCTGACTCTAGATTGCATGCACAGAGGAATTTGTTTGCTAGAATACACACTTTCTGGCCTTCAACTAACGTTTACTCTAACAAGGAGTCTTTCAAGGCTTGTGAAGTGGTGAAGCAGGAGGCGTCTCTGGCTTTACAGAGCCCTGTCTGTGTTTTCATAAAATCCTTATCCTTGGTGGCCTAAGACCATTAACTAGCCCCCAAATATAGGGCTTTTATAATTATAATAAAAAAAAAATACAAATTTGTAAACAAATTCCTTTCCCATACCTGCCTGTGTCATTTCTGCATATATGGCTGGAGGATCCTGTGGAAATGCAAGCATAGATGTAGAAGTCAAATGTCTTCTATAGCACGATGAAGGTTAAAGCTTCGGATTTAATGAGGCAACACAGACACTCGTATAAATACACGCGTAAACATGCTTCAAAGCCTGAGACGAACAGAAGCGTAGATTGTAAACACATTGAGGGAACCTCGCCGTGTTGATTATGCAACAGTGTCTCGATTTAGACTGCTCACACTGGATGCCTTGATTTAAGGTCATTCGTGATGTGGAGCTCTCCATGTGAGTGGTAAACAAGCATCTAAAAGAGGTGCACACAGCCTCCGTTCTATCAAAAGCACAAGGTTGTTCAGGAATCACCCTATGGACCCTATGTGGTTTCTAACTGGGGTAAAAGGGCATGATGTTGCCGTGAACGATAAAGTAAAACATTATCTAAAAAATAAGATATTGAGTAATCCCGTGTTTGACTAAAACATAAGTTTGAAAACATGATCTTACCTTACTGATGCAGATGTTTTGACCTAACACGCAGTGTATTTATGGGTATATTTTTTTCTGAATTTAGGGACTTTCACACCCAAAGAACTAGGTTTAGGTTTCTGGGCTGTAGGAAAAATTGAAATGGAGCTTGCCATAATGAACTTCTCGTACTGGCATCACAAAATGTCACTCAGAAGTGTCTATTCATTCGTCCCTTGAAAGGATCCTTGATGTACACCAACCTCATTCATTCATTCACTCATTCATTCATTCATTCACTTATTCACCCATTCATTCATTCACTCACCTATTCATTCACTCATTCATTCTTTCATTCATTCACTCACTCACCCATTCATTCATTGACTCATTCATTCATTTATTCATTCACTTATTCACACATTCACTCACCTATTCATTCACTCATTCATTCTTTCATTCATTCATTCATTCACTCACCCATTCATTCATTCACTGACTCATTCATTCATTCATTCATTCATTCATTCATTCATTCATTCATTCACTCACCCATTCATTCATTCATTCATTCATTCATTCATTCATTCATTCACTCACCCACCCATTCATTCATTCATTCATTCACTCACCCATTCATTCATTCATTCACTGACTCATTCATTCATTCATTCACTCACTCACCCATTCATTCATTCATTCACTCACCCACCCACCCATTCATTCATTCACTCACTCACTCTTTCATTCATTCATTCATTCATTCATTCACTCACCCATTTATTCATTCATTCACTCACCCATTCATTCATTCATTCATTCATCAGTAACTGCCTTATCTTGGTCAGAGAATGCCCTGGATCGTACACTAATCTATTGCAGGGCAACATGTACACACATTCACACACTCATTCACACACACAGAGTCTGTTTAGTTTAACCAGTCAACCTACTAGTGTGTTTTTAAAGTTAGGAGAAAACCGGAGAAAGAAACCCACACAGAAACCCACCCAGGTGTGTGTGGGTTTCTTTCTGATTTTCTGGTTTTCCTCTACCTCCTAAAAACACACTAGTAAGTTGATTGGCTACACTACACTGGAGAACAAGTGAAACCCCACACAGACAATAACCTAAACTCAGGACAGAAAAAGGACCTGGAGCTGTGAGGTGGGAATGCTAACTGCTACATTCTGCCAAACCCCATGACCCCCACCACCCCTTTTTAGACAACCAAAATGTTTATGTGCTCCCTAAATAGCTACGAAAGTGACAGCAAATGATTTTCTGAAATCAGTGCTGTAGGTGGGTTTACCTACAGCAGAGCGAATGACTACATTTGCATCAGATTCTCAATTAACATTTCAGTATATTTACATTAAATCTTATAAATTCTCAGAGTGCACACACACACACACACACAAAGAGTTTTATTTAGCCGTTTGTCTGAGCATACATTCTTAAACCCAAATAATTCATCTAACTCATTTCCAGTGTCACCCTGATGAAGATAGGCTTCCCTTCCTGAGTCTTAATACTTCCCTTCCTCCTTCTAACTCCATGCTAAGATATTTTCCCCTGCTGCCTAGAAATTAAGGCAGTAATGTCCATAAAGCTGCTTTGAGACAATCCGGGGGGAAAAATGTTTATTTTGTTATGCCTCATCAGGTGGCCAAGTAGTTACTGAAACCAATCCTCATAAAAATGTGGCAACTGTCCTGTTACCCATGCTCAGACTCATCCATCTACTTACCAAGCAGCTACAGAAAACCATGCCAAATCCCACACAGTACAACTTTCTCATTAATGCATAAATCTGCCTTGACCAAAATTTCAGTTACAGTCAAATCTGTCATAAAGAAAAAAAGAAATCTTACAGCCAGATTAAACATGACGCGTTTTATGTATTTGTTCCTGAATTCATTTGGAGTTATAGATGAGTTTTCCATTTCAGTCACCATCCTGCTGTGGTCTTATACAAACTAAAGCTATGTTCATACACACAGCAAGTCTCCAGTCGCTATACTGTGAAGTCGCCAGTAGGAGTTCATACTACTGCTCGCCATAGTAATAATGTTTTTCGGTGGGCGGCACAACTAGCATTCCGAATCCATTTTTTCTTAAAGGAAGGAGATTTGGCATATGTATAGAAAATATATCAGTGTATTTATGCATATCATCTCATATGGGCTGAAGGAGAAGCACCATGCGCTCTACTGTCTTCACTCTTATTGGTAGTCACTGCACCAAGTCACTCCATAACTTTATTTACTTTATAAGTTCTCACTGAAAACAAATGATCCCTGGTTGTTGTATATGTGAATGTAACATTAACACATCACAAACACTAATCTCATTTATTCATCTGAGCTTCAATTCAATTCAATTTATTTGTATAGCCCTTTTAACAATGGACATTGTCTCAAAGCAGCTTTACAGAAGTAGAGAAACAGATAAGGAATATAACTAATTCCTTGCTGTCACAAGCTGACAGATGTAATGGTAGATCTGTGACGGTGTGAAAGTCCCAAAGTGGCTCTGTGGTCACAGGCTGTCCACACAGATCCATCCACAGCATCAGTGAGCACCACCAAGCGATGAGACTCCAACCATGGGTAAAGCCAGTGGTCACATTGGAAACTCAGAACACTGGGAGCTCGGGAATGGGATGTATAGCTCGACAGAGAAAGACAGAGAGAGAGAAAGATCATGTGATCGTGTGATGTTTCAAATCAAGCTTCAAATTTTGTATACTGAATATCCCAGCCCTTGGACATAAAATTCAACTCACATGTGTGTTAAAAAAGAAAACAGTTTTTCTTTATTGTGAAATAGTTCTTTTTGACACTTCAGATGACTTGTCTCATGGATCTGTACTCTGATTCTCTCTGGTAATCTCGTGCACTTTGACTCTTTTTACTGTAATCCAAAAATATCTGGTTTCAATCAGAGGACGATGGTTGTCCTTTTTTCAGTCTCGGTTACACAATTTCATTCAATTTCTTTTGCTCAGGAAGTTTATACATTTCCGAAGTTATCCTTGGCTGTATCATTTGCTTTAAATTTATGTATTGTTATTCTGTGAGCAGCGTTTATACGAAATCACTGTATAAATAGCGATGAGAAGTTGTATTCGTTGAAATCTTTCAATAAACCCTTAAAATACCCAACTATAAACAATGAATTGTTACACTCTAAAAATAAAGATCGACATATGAGAGAGAAACGAGAGAAAGTTTTTACCAATGCTGTTATTATGTAGTTTTAGTTTCCTGAACATTCTGTGCTATCCCTGCACCGCAGGACAGAATCTGAGACGCTTTATGTTGACTATGTTGGTAACACATAACCACAAATTCTTCCCTCTGCAAAAGTATTCCCAATCAAACATGAGCTACAGATGGCGGATACAAATTAGGTTAAAAACATTGCGAGATTTCTGTAATTCATCGCACGGACACATCGACACATGCAATAACTGAACCAGCAAGGAGAAATTTCTATAGTTATCAGGGACATTGGTTGAAAAGCAGGCGCTGTAATGGTGTTCATGAAGCGCTACTTAAGTTAAACACCAATATGAGTGTGACAAAGATATTGCACAAGTAATACTAACATATGTAGCCACAAGCAGTAATCACTGGGGGTCTAAGCACCACATTTGCAATCTCATGCATAAGAGTAAATAGTGTACTAGAAGCTAGCTAGATTTACAAATGCTGAAAAGTGACTAGCTGGTGGTGGCTGTGGTTTTGTTGCAATCCAGTCATCCACTGGTCCCTTATTGTAGATGATACATGCAAACTAGTAAATTACCAGAAGTATTTATATATATATATATATATATATATATATATATATATATATATATATATATATATATATATATATATATAAATATATTACATTTGAGTCTCAACATGCAAAAGCTTTGCAGAGATATGATCTGATTTCCTGTTTTGGAGCCTTTGTTTGGTTTCAGGCAAGTAATAACAAGGTACAAAAATGTTGTGATGCTTGGCAAATAGTAAGCATTTTAGGGAAGAAAAATAAGAAGAAGTAGGAAAATTCCGTTAAGAAACAGAGATGCTCGGTGCTTTGCCCCTAATACGAAAATATCCCAATCAAAACAATAGGATCCACCATGTGCTTGGCCACAAAATCTACCTAATTTGTTTTATTAGTCAGCTGCATGCAGTACTGGTGCCAGTAAGGACCTGGTATTATAATATTCGGTTAGTCTGAGATGATTCTCTACACATTTGCTATTTCCAATTCAGTTCGATTCAGTTTAACAATGAACAATTGTATCATAGCAGATTTACAGAAATACAAAAATTCAGAATAAATATGACATTTATCTCTAATCAGCAAGCCTGAGGCAACAGTGGCACAGAAAAATTCCTCTTCTTATGAGGAAGAAACATGGAGAGAAACTCAAAAGAGACCCCGTCCTCATTTGGCTGACACAGAGTGTGATTATAAATATGTAAATATTATTTCTAATGATTATAAATGTCCTTTCTGTATACTGTGTGTATAGTCAAGTGAGGTCGTGTAACCAGGAGCTTTTCAGCAAGTTAGAAATCAGCGTAATTTCCTATTTGCTCACCATCCACTTTATACGGTACAACTACTCCTTCATGCAATTATCCAATCAGCCAATCATGTGGAAGCCGCACAGTGCATAAAACCACGCAGTTAAATGTCAGGCGCTTCAGTTAATGATCACATCAAACATCAGAATGGGAGAAAATGTGGTCTCAGTGCCTTTGACCATGGCATGGTTGTTGGCAGACAGGCTGATTTGAGTATTTCAGAAACTGTTGATCTCCAGGGATTTACACAGAATGGTACAAAAAATTAGCCAGCAGAGGTCAGAAGGGAAACATCCAGACTTGCTTAATCTGACTGATAGCCTATGGTAACTTAATTAACTACTTTTTACAACCATGGTGAGAAGGAAAAAAGCTCAGAATGCAAAACATGTATAACCTTGAGGTGGAAACGCTAGCGGATGACCGATTGATCAGCCCAGCTAATTAATTAGGCTGATATCAAGTATTTTAATCAACCCATCAGCCTGCGAGCATGGCTGGTTAATAGAAGTGCTTGACCTTCCCCTACTTTCTGCCCCAGCAATCGCAAGCTATTTGCGATCAAAGAAAATGAAACGCCTCAGAGAAAGCACTGGTATTAGAGTTCCCAAAGAACAAATGGTAAGGCTGAAAGAGTCAAATAATTATAAGATAAGCAATCTTTACTCTAGTACAACGAAAAGGGGATGTTCAGCATGTGTAAGAATCTCATCACAAAAGGCTGCCATAGTCACGTTGGTCAGTAAAGTGTCTGTGAAGATTCTCAGACATCCCTGTGCGCTTATCTGGAAGTTGACATGACTCGACTTCCAGTTGGTCAGTTAAGTTAGGCTTTCACAGGAGACACAAGCTAGCGCTGTTTGCAATATTCATAACTAATCTCAAAGAGAAAACCTGTAGTCCATTATTTCCTAATTGAAATGTAACTGAATTTAATCTAAATGTGCCTGGGCTCTTCATATGTGCTCACATGCGCATTTGTTCTAAATAGTCGACCATTATCACTGAATTTGTGCCGATTGATTCCCTGGCAAATTTTTTTAATCATTTTTGCTGGTGTTTAAAGAATGCTTAGTGCAGCAGAAATGTAACTGTTATGTTACTATGTAATGTGTTTTGGTATCTGAGGGGATATGGCATAATTGCAATGAAGCTCCCTACTTTTGGCCACTAAAAAACATATCTGTCAACCACTACAGCAGCTGATAACCATATATATCAAGCAGACTATGCAGCAAGTCTTTATCATATGCATATCCTTTGCTACTGCAGACAATGGTACTATTTAATGGGAGACATTGAAGAAAAATTTATTTTTTCCATATCAGCATATCAGCAATATGGTGTTCTGAGGAAGTTAGTTGGCTAAATCAGGAAATAGCTGCTTGCTCTGTTTTATTAGACAAATATTTCAAAGTGTAAATAAGTATTGTAGTTATTGTAGTTCCACTCCTTTCAGCCAGGAACAGGACTGTGAGGTTATAGTGGACACAGACTCACTGAAACCGGACAGTTGAGGATTGGAAAAAATGTGCCTAGAGATCAGCAGTTTCTGAAATACCCACACCAGCCCGTCTGGCTCCAGCAATCATGCCACGAGCAAAGTGAATAAAATCACGTTCTGATGTTTGATGTGAACATTAACTGAAGCTCTTGATCTGTATCTGGATAATTGTATATGTTGTGCTGCTGCCAGATGATTGGCTGATTGGAGAATTGCATGATTGTGTTCTGTTCATTGTGTTTTGTCCATCCCTGCTGCTATTCACTTCAAATTCGCTAGCAAATTTCCCAGTTGTGTGACACGGAAAGCAAAAGAGGACTAAACTCAGCTTCCATTTTCTGCAATTATACGAGATGGTTTGGACCAATCCCTTTACTCAACTTTTTTTTTTTTTTGGAAATTCCCATAAATCTAACACACTCTTTGTCCATAAATAACTCAGTGGAACATTTTCACAGCCAGACCAGCCCATACATTTTTTATGAATTTTAAAGTATGAATTTTCCAATTAAAATGGTTAAAACAGATGAGGAGACAGGGCTATTATTGGGAATGTTTGAATTAGAGTCTTTCAAGACTCTTTGAATATGTTATTACACAACAATTCATGGATGTAGAAGGGCAGTCCTTAAAATGTTGAGGTCATGAGATTATAGACATTCACAGTTAGAAGAACAATTCTGCAAAGGTTTTGACAGCGTGCCCTTGCTGTGACTGCTGAAAAAGTGACAATGGGCAAGTTGGAAAGCCCATGGGACGAGTCGTACTGGACTGCACAACGTGGCACCTGCCACCCCATCTCTAACCAAATCAAAACCAGAACTTTTCCTCTGACATAACTCAAACAGATATTATGTCATATCCTTATCGTATCCATTTCCTTTGCTACTGCAGGCCTAAAGATCCACCATTATTTAATGGGAGCCACAGCAAAGAGAAAGGGGTTTGTCAGTTCAGTGCAGAGTTCTAATCTTTCAAAATGTAAATAAGTATTGTAGTCAGTGTTTGGCTACACTCACCTCCATTTGACCACTGTTTTTTACTTAAACATCCTATTTTCTGAAAGCTATCACTTGTTCATTCTTCTTCACTGTCCAGTGATAAGGTAAGAGAGTTACACAACCTATATGTGATTCTAGTCCAGTAAAACATCACACATGCACAAAAATGTTTACACTTTAGGGACTCTCACATCAGCAGTTTGGACCGAAATAGAATAAAACTTGGTGAAATATGAAAACAGTCACATAGACTAGAAAGTGCTCTTCGGTACTGAACCCGAGACTACCTGTAAGGAAGGTGTGTGAGTTCAGATGCACTGGATCTGTGCCGCAATTCCTGAAGTGAATTGTACTCAGGTCCACACTTGTTCAGGAAGTAAAGTGACCTGTGCATGTGTTTTAGTTGATGATATCATCATCAGTTTCCACAATCCACAACACACATCTACCATGAGCGTCAGGTCAACACTGTGAGACCCAGAAGCCTTGAGGAGTCTTACTGAGCATAATAGCATCAAAATAATAATACTTCTTATATAAACCTGTTCTCCGTGCATACTTGTGATGATCTAAGATGAACACAAAGGCACCAGGGTTGATAGAATCAAGTGAGTTTGAAATCAGACCAATGCTGCAGGCAGGGGCACCGGGAACAATCACACTCATTTTCTGTCTGTGTGAAAACCACCTCATTCATTACTATGGGTATGTTTATGGGTAGAGAGCGGAATCCCAGAGGAAACTCACATGAACATGCGAGAACGAGTGAACCTCAGACAGTCACCTGAGCTCAGGTTCAAACCAAAGACCCTGGAGCTCTGAATCAGCAATGCTATGCTCATAAATATCAGCAATGTTTTCATATCATACAGCAAAGTTATCACCAACTTTAAATGCCTCAAATGATGGTATGAAATCATACGCATGCGTCTTAGGTCTTAGGTTTGCGTGCATTTCTCTCCACCAACACCCTAACGACGCTATATTGTTTGCTGCCGCTGTACTGCTATGCAACCTGCTCTCAGCAACAAAATGACCGAGCAGAGGCAGCAATTCAGAACTGATTCTCTTCAATTCACTCTGTATATACTTTCAACCCAGTGCTTCCTCCTGCCTAGTCCTGCTGAAACATTTGGCTGTCTTCACTTAAATTCATCCGAGAAGTTTTACTGTGTGTGTAAAGTACTCTCTGTAGGTACAGAATACTCCCTTCCCTTTTATGGGCCAACTCAAACAAGCATAACCAATGTTTGCCTATATATTTAATGATTTAACGGCAATAATGTGGAAATGATCTCCAAGCATGAGTTCAGCTGACATAAATGAATCACCCAGGAGTCATAATTTGTGTTGCTGGTTTGTTTATGAACCGCTGGGTTTGATGAGGGCTGTTGCTATGGAGGTCACACACTGACTGGTACAGAAGGAAAGCAAGTAGCCAGACATGGATGAATGATTAAATGCAGACATTTCTTGTCAAAGTTGTGAGAGGTCAACCGGTGCAAGGCTTGTGCAATTCAGTGCTGCGCTCTTTCAAACAAAAAGGGCTTAAAGTAATTAAAAAAACACAGAAAACAAGAGACTGAGGAATCTTAGCCGTTATAATGAATAGATATCTATAACTGTTACTGCAGGCAGAATCATTACTGACACCTGGTGTTCCTACAGGAAATGGTCCACAGTCCACAGTACCATCAGAGAGCAACAATAAAAGCCACTGGACAAGTTGGTAGAACTCCAAAAGTGGAACGTGGTTTTGTAGAGCTGGTGCAGGAATGTCACAAAATGAAAAAGAAAAAGAAAGGCCAGGTGTAAGCATATTTTGGGTGGATAGAAATTCCTCTTTAAAAAATAACAGTATTGTGTAAATAAGCTAAAATAACAATAGCTAGCTAAGGAACACTACAAAAATACTGGCTCATAAATAGGTTTCTGTACATTAAAACATGTGGGGTCTGTTAAGTGTGTTTTTTAATTGTTTGTTTGTTTGCAGTGTGAACACTTTTCACTTGCACCCCAACACAATGTTTTCCAAGGACAAATTTGAGCAAGATACATTTATTAGCATGAGAATAATTCATTACATCATTCACTTTATTGTTACTAGTGAATTTTGTGCAAACCGGTTAATAGCAAATAAACATGGCAGTAAACATGGAAATCATGGCCTCTTCCAATAAAGGTAGCCATTTCTTGCCATGATTCATTTAGTAAGGAAAAGCATCAGATCCACTAACAAAAATTTGGCCGTCTTACAAGATTAGATACTGTCTATAAATTGCTTCAACTGATGTTATGTTGATTATTGTTATCTATTAAATTCTTTCCTTAATGCAAGCTATCTAAATAACATTAACCGCTAGCTAGCTAAGCTGTATTAACTCTCAAATGGGCATCCTAACAGAGAGGTCATAAACACTTCTTGTTTGTTTTAATGAACCAAATTCTACTTATCAAGAGTTCTGGTTGCAACAGGAACACAAATGGGCAGGTTTCTGAAAAAAAAAAAAAAAGATTTAGTGAGAGCCTCACTGGATCGAAACACAGAGCAGAGAAGTTGGCACCAGATATAAGCCAAATGCAGAGCAGCAGCATGATGGAGTACAGAACAGAGGAGTTTACTACAGCAGCTTTGTGTACTGAGATCCATCTGGCCACAGTGGCTGCTTCTCATTCTCTTAACATGGTTAACGTGTCCACCTTGTAGGAGATTATTTGCCTCTTATTGGAGCATTCAGATGATCAAAGGGTTATGCCCCCTGAGTGTGGTTCAGCAACAGCAAAAAAGCTGCCTTAGTGGACGTACCACAGCTGTTTAGCACAGCTGATCATTTTGCCCAAGCGAGTGACTTGGCTATTCATTAAAGAGCTCTTATTGCACACGAGTGCATTGAAGCCATGACTTCATACCAGTACATGCATATTTACTGCAATCTGCAATCAACAAGCAGGGTTAGGACCAACGCCTTCAGCAGAGACACATTTACATTTCTAGCATTTGGCAGACACCATTATCCAGAGCAGTGTATAAAAGTGCTTTGAAATCTTTATCAATGAATAAACACTGGTTCAATAGGTCACAGAATTAGGATACCATCAACCTAAAAACTGTGTTGTGAGGTAATATAGCACTTCATCTTAGTGGTACAGTATAAAGATGCACTGACCATAAATTCAAGCTGTGTATATAAAATATAGGAGAACGGACAGTCTAATATTCAGCATTTGACTCTATGGTGATATAGTTGCTCCTGACCTTAATGAACCACAGAAATCCTACAAGGAACACAAACTATTTCAATGGACATAGCAGTGTAGATCACTGGGTTTATTAATTTGATTAGAAGGCTCAAATACGTAGGCCAGTGCCTGGTAAAACACTCTGTGTCATCCGCTGCTATTCTCTGCATAACTCAGAACGATGAACTCGAACGGCTCATTAAACTCAGAGCATGGCAGTAACCGCACTTTAGTAAGAGACTCAAAAAGACTGAGTCATCATGAAAGAAACAGTAGATAGATAGCATTATGCTGGATACAGCATGGGTCTGCCGCAAAAGCCTAGAACACTAAAAGAGTTTTGCACCAAGTCTGGGAGTGACCACAATTTACCGAAGAAGCCTAAGCATCTCAACACTGCAGAAAAGGAAATATCAGGTTTTCTTTCCATTGTTGACCACTGCCAAACACATGGACCTGCCTTACAGCAGGTGTGACCGTATCATTTTAATACTCATCCATTTACTAATCCCTCTATAACAGCAAGCAGTGACCATCCCTCAAAACCCTCCCAAATGCACTCCATATTATATCAGAACCACAAATACTTTGCTCTGTCACCATTCTCACTATATATAGCTCTTTTTTTTTGTTAATGAAAATTACATTACATCTTTTTGTGAGCTTTTTTTTGGTCCATGCGTACAGCTTTTCCTACCTCACTGCAACCATTATAAACCACAGAGCCATAAAAGGTAGGTTTTAACAATATGATGTCTTAGCTAATGTTGACATTTTAAGGAGGTGCTTTAACTCCTCAGTATGGCTGCGGCCTCTTAAACCTCCCTTAAAAGAGTGGAAAAGTTAATTGCCATCTGACCTAATGTATCAAACAAACCTCAAAGCATTTTGATGAGGGTTATTACAACAATGGGAAAATGAGTGAAAAAAAAGAAAAGAAATTATCATGGAAATTCTTTGCCGTTAACTGTAATCAACTCTGACTTGAGCTGTATGACATGAAGGCTATTTTTGAGTGTTGACAGAGTGAGTCTGCCACTCCCTGCACATACTGGGCTTCAGCTGATTACGTGGCTTGTGAAAATTCCAGATTTGAAGTGTTAACCTCTGTAGTGCAAGACCACACATGTAATATAGGTTTTGGGCATGTTTTAGTCACGTCTGTGTGCCATGTGTATGTACAACCACACACCTCAAATTCACACTGAGTTTATTAGGTAGATCTATATTCACGGGGCATTATTTCAGATAAATCTACCTACCAGTGCAGGTGGACTCTTACTGACTGTAGCCCATCCATTTGGACTGAATCCCCAATATTACATTTGCAATAACTGCTTTATCCTGGACATGGTTGTGGTGGTTGTATTGTGGACCCTTGGACCCGGAGATAGCAGCATACCTGCTGCCCCCAAGAGGAAGCTTATGACCTGGCCAAATCCTTTTCTTAGTCGAAGCATGGTGGTGGCAGCATCGTGTTGTGAGAATGCTTCTCACATGGCAGGGACCAGAGGATTTAGGATCAAGGCAATTTTGAACAGATCAATGTACAGAGACATCCATCCATCCATCCATTTTCTATACCCACTTTATTCCTAATTAGGGATCTGCTGGAGCCTATCCCAGCACACATTGGGTGAAAGGCAGGGGTACACCCTGGACAGGTCTGTACAGAGACATGCTCTAGGAAAACTAGCCCAAGAGTGCTAACGATCTCAAATTGGTCCAAGGGTTTGTTTGTGTCATCCAGCTATGTTCTCTATCTGAACATTGTTTGAGAGACATCTATACACTACAGTGATGATTCCTGTGCAGTCTAACAGAACGCTAGCTGACAGTATAAACACAAGCTGGCCTGATCTCCACAAGTCTGTGTAAAACTTGATAATCCATGTTAGATCAGATCCATCTGTGTTTAGAAATCACTGTAAAAATAAATTGCCATTGTTATTATCATTAGAAATTGGCTCTGTAAGTAAACATTTTTGCTAAATTCATTGGAAAGGAAGATAATCCCATCCCATTCATATTGAAGTGTATTAATCAACATGCCAAGGAAGAGCAATATATCTTTCAGCTTCATTCTCATAGCAGCGCACGCACATTCAGATGGAAAAACATTAAGAGCTCCCAAATGATGACTCCTTTTCATGTTTGTTTAACCGTGAAATTGCTGGGCCTGAATGGAAAATTCACACTGAACTGTGTTGAAATGCTACGTGACTACTGCAAGAGGCCCCAGAAATACACAAATAAACCTTTTCAGCTTTTTGTGTGTTATTAACTATGCTAAGAACCATAAGAACACACTTTCTGGGCCGAAAAGACATTTCTCAATGCCCTTGACATTTCACACGATCTGAGATGGAGATAAACATAGTGCAAATGGTTCAAAACTAGACAAAGCTCCAAAAATACAACTCAAAGGAAAATGAGCTCAGTGGAAATCTGAGCATTCAGCAGATTTTTCCCCCCAGTGTCTAAGTATTTATACTCTTGCAAAACCACAGCTTTTTAAATGGGTCTTCTTATTTTATATTATAACAGGATATGCAATTAAGCTGTGAAAGTGAACAAATGAAAACCAGTGTTTAAAAATTTGGAATGTCTGAAATCTTAGTAGGACAAGACTAATTTACATTTTTAGTAAATCAAGTGTCATAAAGCCATAGGAACAAGATAATTAAGTAATTATTATGACAGAAGTGTCTTCTGTCTTTTGTCTTGCACTGTTTGCACTCGATGCACTTTAGGTGGCTAGGGCAATTTATTTAAGTCCTTAACTCTGTGTTGCACCATGGTCCTGGAGAAACGTTGTTTTATTACACTATGTACTGCGTCAGCTATATATTGACTAATTGTCTTTAGTAATATGAAAGAACAAGATAAGCCATTGCTTAGGTACATAAAGGTATAAGTTTAAGATACTGTCCAACAAACAACATAACTCATTACTAGGTGTAAAATAAAACATCATTTCTCTAGCCCTTAATGTCACATCTTCTTTGGACCCAAAACAATATTTTTGCTTGGACCCAAAGCAATGATCACTGCTTGTTAAGCTGTTGCTATGCTTCTCATGTTCTTCGGCTTTTGTGTCAGCCCATGTGAAATCACCTGACCACCTCAGACATACTCCACCTCAGACATACTCCACCTCAGACATGGCTTGCAGTCTCCGCTCTAATTCATCCCAAAGGTGTTTTATCAGGTTGAGGTCAGGACTCTGTGCAGGCCAGTCAAGTTCCTCCACACCAAACTCGCTCATCCATGTCTTTATGGACCTTGAATTGTGCACTGGTGTGCAGTCATGTTGGAACAGGAAGGGGTCATCGCCAAACTGTTCCCATAAAGCATGAAATTGTCCAAAATGTCTTGGTATGCTGAAGCATTAAGAGTTCATTTCACTGGAACTAAGGGGCCAAGCCCCTTGAAGGGGTGTCCCAAAAATTACAACAATATAGTGTATATTTCCACTCTAAAGCACTATCACATCTATTATTTATGTTATAGATCTTTTTAGCAACTAGGTTTATATTTTAAATTCATCAGGTGTTAATAAATCATTTCAAGCCTATATTTCAAATACATAAAAAGAATGAAGTCACTTGAAAGGTCATGTCTCAGTTAGCAAATCCACAAAACTGGTGACTTAAACCAAACTAGATTTATTAAAGTATTGAACATGCTCCTATTATAACAATAATATATCTATTTTGTCTACACGCTTTACTCGTAGTTCCAGTGTTCTTGCCAGCTTCAGTGTGCACATTTTTTGCCCCATTACACCTGTTTCAGATGATGAATAACTTCAGGAGTAGTTAATGTTTTATAGGAACTATAGATTTACATGGCTGTAATAAATACTGTTGTATTATTTTTATTTATTTATTTACAATATTGAAAGAATAAAAGTACAAGGTGTAATTATACAATTATACAGTTACCCACAGTTAAATAGAATATATACAGTATGAGCAAACTTAACAAAAAGTATGTCAATAAATAATAACAATAGATATAAACAACTAAAAAAAAAAATTGATTAAATGAGAATGTCCAGACAATAGCAGAAAAGATTTGAGTTGGAAAGGTTTTGTATTTCACAGAGGAAAGGTGATTATTTTTTAGGAAAGTGATTTAGAAAATTATGAATGTAGAAGGTGGACATTAAAATAAACAAATACTGTTGTACTCTCACTAGGAGACTTCGCTTAGTTAAGTTACACAAGTTACATGAGCACTAGCAATAGAAGTCGTCGTCTATTGGCTGATTTCTGTGACGTTTTTCTGACACTAGAAAGTTCAAAGGTGAAACTCGTGGTTTGGATGTTTAGCGGGCTCCAAAACAAACTCGGCTGCTAGTTTTGTGTTGTTGTTGTTGTTGTCGTCGTCCGCGTTGACCACATCTACTACATGTAATCAGGGTTGACCGGGACATTTTGTTTGCTTTTAAATCCCAGGCTTGTTGCTAGAGGACACTTCCGGTTTGTTATTTGACATAGTTAGACTCACTGTAGTTCGTTAGCAACTAGCGGCTAACAGTTAGCTGGCAGGTTTTCCCGGGTTAATGCACTGTGCTGATTCACAGACAGCTCTATAATAAATCTACACAAGCCTTAACATTTTAAGTTTATTCTATAACACTAAAAGCAGGTCGTGTAGTCAGTTGAAGTTCCTTTGCTAATTTGGCTAACACAGTGTGGAGGCTAGGTCAGTGTGCTAGTAATGGCGGAGAGACCGGAGGACCTGAACCTGCCTAACGCTGTCATCACCCGCATTATCAAAGAGGCTGTGAGTACTCTCCACTTTTTACACACTTTCTGCAGTGCCAGATAAACTACATTTATAGTGTCTGAATCGTCGTCTGGTCGCTAAACAAAGCCGCGAATATTTCTCGACTAACATTCATTATAGTCGGGCTGTATCTCTAATCTAATCCATACTCCGTATAGACGCGCACTAGCTGTTTGTAAATAATGACCCCGGGAAGTGAACTATATTACCGATAGTGAGGCATTTGGGATGAAGCCACGAGCTTTTGCGTGTTCTTTTTCTTCATTAAATGTATTCAAACTTATTTCAGCCTTGTACTTGGTAATTTTCCATATTTTATCTTCATACCTGCAATAAGGGTTAGAATTCCCTTGTTAATTTATTTCTTTTACATTTTTAGTCACTGCTTTGTCACAATTGTAGTGGATCAGGAGAGTATACTGGGTATAGTGGGAACACTGGGCACAAGGCAGATACACAGCCAGAATAGGACAGCTGGCCCATTGCAGGAGAGGACACCACACACACACACACACAATTCAGATTAGTCAGTCCACTGGTTTTTGTAAGGAACCCAGAAGACACCCACAGGGAGAATCTGAACAGAAACTCTATACAGTCAGAGTTAATGCTGTGAGGCAGCTACACTACCTTCTGAATATTGATTATGATTTGATTATGGAATTTGTATACAGATAATGCATTACATTATGACCACCTGCCTAATATTGTGTTGGTCCCTCTTTTGCTGCTAAAACAGCCCTGATCTGTCATGCACTGTCTGTTCTGACACCTTTCTATCAGAACCAGCATTAACTCCTTCAGCAATTTGAGCACCAGTAGCTTGCCTGTTGGATCGGATCACACGGGCCAGCCTTCGCTTCCCACGTACATCAGTGAGCCTTGGCCACCCATGACCCTGTCGCCGGTTCACCACTGTTCCTTCCTTGGACCACTTTTGATAGATACTGACCACTGCAGACCGGGAACATCCCACAAGAGCTGCAGTTTTGGAGATGATTTGATCCAGTCGTCTAGCCATCACATTTTGTCCCTTGTCAAACTCGCTCAAATCCTTACGCTTGTCCATTTATTCCTGCTTCTAACACATCAACTTTGAGGACAAAATGTTCACTTGCTGCTTAATATATCCCACTTACTAACAGGTGCCATGATGAGGAGATCATCAGTGTTATTGACCTCACTGGTCACTGCTCATAATGTTATGGCTGATATATATATATATATATATAATATATATATATACATACACACACACACACATATGGAACTATATTTAGTGAATTTTGTATTCATGATGGATAAGTGTGATTTATTTCTGCTTTTACTCTTCCAGTTACCAGACGGTGTCAATGTGTCCAAAGAAGCAAGAAGAGCCATATCTCAAGCAGCCAGTGTGTTTGTTCTATACGCAACATCATGGTAGGTTATAGCGGAAAATCTCTGAGTTACAGCTGTGTGGCATAAAGCAGGAAACATGACACTCACTGTCACTATTGATCTGATCCCCAGTGCCAACAGTTTCGCCATGAAAGCCAAAAGGAAGACTCTAAACGCCGGGGATGTGATGTCTGCTATGGAGGAGATGGAGTTTGAGCGTTTCTTGCCACCTCTACGTGAGGCTCTTGAGGGTAACTCATACTTATTTTAGTCATCTTGTTGTCTCTGGGTTATTTGCAAAAAGTTTTTTAGTTTAATTTGATCTGTTGGTGTATACAGATAATCGCATAATGTTACTGGTGAAATTAAATAAAAATCTTGTCATACACAGGCCTATGCAGTATGTCCAGGTCAAAAAATAGTCAATAAGAATAAAATCCAAAAAATAAAAATATACTATGTATAGAATTCAATAAAATTACCATTAAACTATAGAATAGAATGAAACTTTCTTTGCTTGTACTTTCATTTTACAACAAGGCAGCATTTCATGTTCTAAAGAAGCTGATCATGTTTGTTTTGACTTGATTAAAGAAAGTGTTAAATGAGTAGTTTGTAATGTTTAACGCCCTCTGCTGGCTGTGAGGTGAACTGAACCTGCAACAAAACACGGATAAGCTGATCATTCGTACCTGAAGCGCCTCTTCTGAACATGTATATGTTTAATGTAGAAACTAATTTTACATTTGTCATAGCTGTGTCTCTAAAACTGCATTTTTGAAATTGTTGTTTTATTAACTGTAGGTCTAGAAACAGATTTAAACATTACAAAGTGCAAGACCCTTCTTCTGTTGGATGTTCTGTTACAATCCACATGTTGCATGCATTACAGTTCATCAGTGTCTGCCTTATTGCTGACTAAGCATGTAAACTGCTGTCTGTCAACAGCCTACAAGAAGGGCCAGAAGGGGAAGAAAGAGGCGTCGGAACAGAAACGTAAGGATAAAGAGAAGAAGAACGGCACAGAGGAAAATGATAAGAGCAGAGAAGAAGAGGAGGATGAAGAAGAGCACATGGAGGATGAGCAGGATGGAGAGAACGAGGGAGAGGAGGAGGATGTGGAGAACTGAAGGGGGGTGATAGCGGAAGTTCAGCACTATTTTCTACCTGCCCTGTTTCCTAAAGACCTTTTATTGTGTCCATTTCGCAGAAGAGGAGGAAGAGAAAACAAACAGCCCGCACTTGATCTCTATAACAATTAAAATTAGGCACAGAGGATTAAAGATACCCGAATGATGACTTTGTTCCCATTTCTGTTCTGTTTATAAGAAGTCTCTATGTTGCAAGTTCATGTTGTACTTGTGTTCTTAGCAGCAGTATACCTGCTATCCTCACCTGCATGAATAAGTTTAGAAATTAAAGTTGACCATGTCAGCCTGCCTGTAGCGTGAAGAACAGACTGAGCACGAGTCTGTTTGTATGTTCGGAAAAGCTGGACACTCGCTTTTTGTGTAATCGACATCTGCAGGTGAAGTTGTACTGTTGGTAGAGTCATCCACATCTTTTGGTGCTTCACCTTGGAATAAATTGTACGGGAAAGTCTGGCAGCACATTGAAATATTCAGGGAATGTGGAAAATGCATTGTTGAAACAGAGATATTGATGTTTTCAATAGTTTCCTCACATCTGCGTCAAGGCTCTGCTGGCCTTGATAAATGTTTTAATACTTTCTAATAAATTTGTACTTTTGTAGGACTCACTCAGCACACACTAGACTGTTTTCTTTTTATATTAAAGAGGTTTTTGTGTCTAAATGTTTTTCTGCATTTTGCAATCTTTGGTGGTGAATTACAAAGTAATCAAGCTACATGGAACATTCTTCTATATAGCATTTGTTTTATTAGGTCAAAATCAGTTCTATTTGGTTTTCTATGGTGTTTTTAACAATGGTCATTAGAGGAATTAAAAAAAGTAGAATAAAAATTAAACATTTTTAATTTTATTTATCCCTAATGAGTATCCAGAGGTAACACTGGCAGGGGAAAAGTCCCTGAGACCAAAAAACTCCTTTCATCTAGTTTAAATCATAGAACTTTATTCTCGAACCTAAGGCAATTTTACAGAAGATTAACTAATCTAATGGCCATGTGTTTATTGAAGCTGATGCTAACAAAGAGGGAGTTACAAAAGGAACAAGTTGGAACAGATTATAATCAAACAACACCTAATCTGACGTTATTTGAATGACAAATACATATGCTGACAGTTTTCTTGTAGCCAGCAGGTGAGCCTCCACTGATCAGTCCTACAATAAAAACCACTGATTATCTCTTTACAGTGGCATCTGTCAAGGGGTGGGATATATTAGTCAGCAAGTGAACAGTTCTCAAACTTGATGCCTCGGAAGCTGGAAAAAGAGGCAAGCATCAGCATCTAGATGACTGGGTCAAAGAACAGCAGGTCTTAAACAGCTGGTTGAAAGAAAGGTGTCAGAACATACAGGAGCGTCAAAATTCTTCCCAAATTGCTAATCTGACACATTCATATTGATTTCTCCTTTATCAGAAAGAGTTTATCCATTTAGGCCACCCCAGGTGTTTGTTTAGCCCCTTGTCATTTTGAGACTCCATTACTGCAACTCCCTCCTGGCAGGTTTACCTCTGAGCACCACTCAGCCTCTGTAAATAATCATTGCTAGAGTCCCTGAATCAGATTTAAAACAATGATCCTTACCTACAAAGCCTAACACATACCAGTACCCACTTACCTCAAAGCACTCATCACAGACTGCCTCTGTTTTTATATCCTCCAGCACTGCTCTGCTCAAATGATTCCCACCATCATTTAGAGACTCTTCTGGCACATGGGTGGTGGAATAAACTTCACCTATATTTCTGTACAGCTGAATTACTGCCTGTCTTAATGTCTGAAGACCTGCCCCTTTTCTAAAGGGCTTGAAAACGTGGTCATCTCTGAATTTCTATTTGTACTTCCTCCCATATGGGTATCTGCTAAATGCAGTAAAGCAAATTAAGCTTTTTGTGTATGGAGCTGCAAAGACAGACTGGTCAAAGTGGACATGATGCAGTAGCCTCTTGGAAAATTTGTTCAGAAATCATTTGGAGGAACATAACCAAGTTTAAAGGTGCTGAATTTGCACTGAAATTCCCCAGATCGCAATCCAAGGGAACTTCAAAGGGACATGCTGGAGAAACAAGTCAGATTTATGAAAATCCTCCTCACAACTTAGATCTCAGCTCTGCTACCAAAATTACACCGATACCACATCGTCTGTGGAATCCATTTTTCAACTGGTCAGAGCTGTTCTGGCAGCAGAAAGGGATTAATATTGTACAGGTGATTAATGTTCTAGCCGATCAGTGTGCAAGTCTAGAACATGGTAGGACAATCTTCCATATGATAATGTAAAAACCACAAACACCAAGATTTATTTTTCTAATAAACTTTATTTTCCATTCCTCCATGTCAGCTGTTTAATCCTAAACATAAAAAAGGTAGTTTAGTACTTAAAGTGCGCAAAGGAAAATAGAAATCAGAGCACACATGTCCTGTACTTACAGATGGGCACTCCTGTTTGCCACTGTTGATGTCATCAATGACATCATGGGGTAGGCGGCCATCGATGGTGCAGCCAACGGACTGAGCAGTGCCCAGAATCTCCTTAATGGTTCCTGAGGAGACAGCACAAACTGTTAGCTTAATCTCACCTGTCAGTTCTGAAAACTTTCCAACAGTCAGTATGAGAAAAGATTTAGAAACTTGTTCCAGGCCGTTTGGCACAGAGTGACCCATCAGACTGAGCAGCTCTGCTTCCTAGAACTGAGTTTCTTTCAGCCTCCATTGGATTATACCCAGTCACTCACTCACTAGAATAGGGCCGGGAGGCTGGAGGAAAACGTCTGCATTACACAAAATCAACGTATACACACCTGAGAGTTCCCTGGCAATAGAGCGTGGCCTCATGACTCTGGCAATATTGACGATCTCGTCGAAGGGAACGCTGCCAGAGTGCTTAACTGCAGGGAAAGTGTCAGAGTTAGCCCACAATTGCATTTCAATTATCATTTAGTTACCTGACAAGACTATTGAGTAAGTGTTAAAGCCGCTGGCAATTTGTTCCAGGCCTTTCGGCACAGAGTTACCCATTAGACTGGGCAGCCCTGCTTCCTAGAGCTGGATTTCTCTCAGCCTTCACTGGATTATACCAAGTCACTTACACAGACTAGCATAGTGGCGGAAGGCTAATGTGCACTAGACAGTACCAGGGTTGTGCAATGCTGATTTTGTCGCCCCCCCCCCGCTGCACATGAAATTACACATGTTTGTTTAAAGAGTGCAACAGTTCCATGACAAACATTCAGTCAA
The DNA here is from genome assembly GCF_019097595.1 of Hemibagrus wyckioides. NCBI lineage: Eukaryota > Metazoa > Chordata > Actinopteri > Siluriformes > Bagridae > Hemibagrus > Hemibagrus wyckioides. Next base: position 11,185,349 of record NC_080737.1, on the reverse strand, counting down.
CATTACTGAACTTAATGGCAGCAAGCATTTATAGGGACAAATGACATTCATTGCACAAGCCTAGTTAGGACAAGTGAAGCACTAATGTTTACTGTTTAGGGTTACGTACTGTTCTTGACCTTCTTCCTGTCACGGGGAGGCTCCTTCAGGGCCTTGATGATGAGGGCAGAGGCAGAGGGCACAACCTCAATCTGTAAGAACAAAATCATTTGCACTTGGTTCTGCACCTCAAAGCAAAACGATTTAAAATAAATCTCAACCCAAGTCCACATAATACTCTGGCAAGATTCACCATCATGATAATAGATTTCAAAAATGCTTTACATTTATAGGCCAGTTTGCTTCTGGATGGAGAATTTTAAACTAATGTCAACAAGTTGATTTAAGATTCAATATCTGAAATTACTTCATAGGATTTTAAATAGTTTTTAAAACACCAGAACTACAAAAGCTGGATTGTGTTCACTCTATAGACAATACACATCCATGTCAAAGTCATGTTCTTCCAGTGTAAATGTTTTAAGACAGGGAAGGCTTACCGCTGCCTGTCTGTTCTGGATGGTCAGCTTGACAGTGATCCTCAGACCCTTCCAGTCACCGGTAGCCTTGGCAATGTCATCACCCACTTTCTTGGGGGACTGGAGGAATAAACACCATAAGCATTATATTGCTAGTTCTGCCAAAACATGTTTAACACATCTGAATACTATAGTTACATGCAGGATTCATTTGTTCCAGGCCTTTCGGCACAGAGTTACCCATCAGATTGGGCAGCCCTGCTTCCTAGAGCTGGGTTTCTCTCAGCCACCACTGGATTATACCAAGTCACTCATACAGACTAGCATAGTGGCGGGAGGCTGATCAACAGTTTCTTGCCTTAGGATATAAAAATATGCAAGTGTCACTTACCAGACCCAGAGGGCCGATTTTGGGGGCCAGAGAGGAGGTGGCTCCGACCTCTCCACCTGTGCACCTCATGTACACTGAGGGGAAAAAAAACAGGAACACGGAATTAACAGTCTGGCACATGTAGAATTATGTACACCATGAATCCTGTATAGTGTGTCCCAGGCCTTTCGGCACAGAGTTACCCATCAGTTTGAGCAGCCCTGCTTCCTAGAGCTGGGTTTCTCTCAGCCTTCACTGGATTATACCAAGTCACTCATACAGACTAGCATAGTGGCAGAAGGCTGTTCAATGTACAAAATCTATCATCCAGATTTCTAATGCGTATTCTAAATGAAACAAAGCCTTTACACTGCAAATAAAGGCCACACTCAATGTCGTTCAGATAATCATGCAAAAAAAAAAAAAAAAAAAAAAAGATATTTAAATAAAGTATAGACACCATTACTTTAAGCTGAACTTGTGTAATAGAGTTGCATTACAAAAGTGCACAATAATCCACTTTAACTTCAAAATGCAGGGGTTGTGTTAATCATTGATATATTTCTTAACACACACATTCCTATAATTGTACAGAATAGGCTCCCAGTTCACCTGCACATAGTATCACCCTCACAGTACTTTCTGTACACTGTTCTGGCTATAAGGTTCAGATTGTTATAGACTGAACACCAATTGGCTCTGTACGTGTTAGTTTCATGGTTGGCCATCTACTATCTTGGTCAATATACCTCCACTATGTATAAGCAGGTGGTTCATTACTACCAGGTTACCTGAACTGAACTTTATAGGCACCTTAAACATTTACAGGTTGTTGGACTAGAACTTGTGCTCCCTCACCAAAATTGAGTTCATTACAGAGCACACAGAGGTGGGAGATATAGAACATAGGATCATGTTGCAGGACAAATGTTCCACTCCAGCTGGAGCAATTCTCCATTGTATCAGGGCATTTGCTGAATCTTTTAATACAATTTAGAATCACTGCAAGAAATCTAAGAATCACATAGAAGAAAGTCTTGCAAAGACAGATCTTTAACCTGATGGCAGGTAGTCTGGACACTACTGCAGCTTTTATTGGCCAAGGACTGCCCAAAAAAAAGCACCTGACATGTAACTAACCAATCAGTTTGTTTTGGGCACGGAACTCTAAAGTCACTGTCCCTACAAACACAGACTGGTATGCAACCTTAGATAGCTCATTTAAGAAAGTCTTGCAAATTACTGACCCTATATCACTTAATTTGGAAAATTCAGTATTTAGCTGATCCTCATAAGTGCTCACACCTAAAGTGTTTCCAGTTCTTGTGTCCTATGCATCAGATGTTCATGGATGCTTGTCAGGCTGATACTATGACCACACAACTTTGCCATACAACTTCAGGAATAGGAATGACCAATCCGATTACAAAAGGGAGCCTCAGTCTTAACCTGATTACAAGGATGCAAATTAGGTGGTGTGGATTTAGCACAGCACCAACAGCCATTAAAATTAAGATCCAACTGAAGAATCTCATTGTGATTAGGAAATTTCACATTTGATTAAAAAACAGCCAAGCAGGCATTAAAAACTAAGTTAGGCCTTACAGACTCTCACTCATTGTAAGCACTAGATTAAAAAAAAATTAAAACTAAAATATATAGACTATAAAAATGTTGGTAAGGAACGACTTAATGGGAGATTATTCTCCTTAAAAGGAGAATAATCTTGTCATTACAGTCACAGCACTCAGAGCCATGGCCTCCTGCAGGTTACACAGCGCCAGGCACGTGCTCTGCTATTAACACCAAAAACACACATCACATGATAATGTTCAGCTAGAAACGAGATAAAAACCGAGCGAGAAAAACGTTAGCCATTTATTTGGAGTTTAACAAACTAGGTAGTCACAAGCTAAAAATAAACAAATAAATAAATGTGTCGTTAGCTTAGCTACCACGTTAGCTAGCTGCCTTGCTAACTCATTAGCACAGACCGTAAATGCACTGAACAGAAAAACGTACAGTCTCTCTTGCCCTAAAGTATCTCTAAAGGGTCACAGCCACCGACAAAGTAATATTTATCTGCTGGACCACACAAACCCAAGCCCGAAACTGGGCAGCACATGGAGCCTCGTCTCAGGGTCGAGGCCTGTAGAAGGAAAGGAAACAAAACGTCCGACCACTCCACTCGAACTTACGTATTTTTTTTCCTTTTAAACGTACCGATTTTAATCTCGTTGGGATCGAATTTGGGAGGCATGTTGTCGCTGAGCTCAGTTCGGCTTGAATTGGTGAGGGTGTCGGATGAACCCGGATTCGGGACGACCGATTACTGTTGCACCTTCACCACCTAAAGTGAAAAAGGGAAAAGGGCTAAAGACCTGCTGCAGCGGTTTTATATAGGGCCATGAACTCTCGCGAGACTAAAACTGAGTGACTTATCCATAGCAAAACATTGCGAGACTCCGAAGTATCGCGAGATTCTGTTTACCGTCAGCAGAAATATATTGGTCAGTGATGTCAGGAAATGTTTACTGGATTGTTTCGTTTTTTTGTCCCCGTAACGTTTACATCGTTACATTGACGGTCTGAAGAGATAATAATCGGAGAGATAGACTATATAGGGGAGATATTTAAATGTATTCATTCCTTTTAGTTTAAACATCAGCGGCCTGGTTACCTGTAAAGAGTGTGTTAAATACAGGAGTCTGGGTATCTTATCCTCCTAGCTAACCGCGCTGTATACCGCTTTATTAACGGCTTCTGTAATGACAGCGACTGATAGACACTAATTTAGAGTAAAAACCTGTCATAAAGGAACCGTTGTCATTTCACTACACTCTCGTGAAATACTACAGCTTGACAGGAACAAAGCTTCGTATGGAATAAACTGCTAAAAAAAAAACAGAAAGAGACTGAGTTTGTGGCTCCATGATGCCTCTGTTTTACAAGAAGAAGAAGCCGAGTGAGGAGTCCAAGAAACGCCTGGAGTATCAGCTGTGTCTGGTCAGTATGAGTATGGGTTTTTATTTCAATTCATTTTCTCACCATAGTGTTTATTTATGTTGTAGTGATGTGTGTTACAATCACCTGTCTGTTCCTCCGTCAGTCTAAAGAAGCTGGTGCAGATGATATCCTGGACATTTCAAACTGTGAGCTTTCAGAGGTGAGCAGCCAGCAGAAATCTGCCCTCCTGCACTTCAGTAGCTATTATTGATCAAAACAGCCATATTTATCCAGGATTTTATATCTTAATCACATTTTGCTGATCAGTTTAGATCAAGAAAATGGACTCATGTTTAAAGAAAATCCAATTTCCATAAAAGTCTTTCCTTACATATCTACCAGGAGTTATCATTATTTTAAATTCGGCATTAATATAAAATGTAATATCACGAGACATTATACCTAAACAATATGATGGCAATAAAGAAAAAAAAATGAAATGTTTGATTGCTAGTTTTTTATATAAATTAAAGATAAACCTCACATATTTTACTAAATAAAACATTTCACCTAAATGCTCCAGATCTTTTAAGGTATATCTCTGTGTTTGAAACCAGACATTTATTTTAAAGCCCTCACTGTGTTATGAAGTTAATAATAATAATAGTATTTGACATTAAAACTAGGCTACAGCAAACTTCAAGCTTTAGTTAAATAGCCTTGGTGCTTTAAAATAGTCCCTCTGCTTATTCACTGTGACTTGTTCATAGTGAGACACAACACAGTAATGTCAGCTGAGTGTTATGTAAACTGTAAACAGGTTAATACTTGTTAAAAGGAAACCTCCAGCATGAAGTGTATTCTGGTGCTAATTTGTTAGTTGGTGTTGTTTTTTGGTTAGGAGTGTAGTAATACACTGCGCTCATGATTCAGTTCGATTCACGATACTGATTCCATGATTCAATTCAGTTTGATTCTCAATTATTTTGAATGGTGTATGCACACTACTCACAAAAAGTTAAGGATATTCGGCTTTCGGCTGAAATTTCAGGATGCTCCTAAAATGCACTATAACCTTTACAGATGAACTTAATTTGACCTTCTCTACACTTCTGAATGCACATGTCCAACTGTTCAGTGTTTCAGTACTTTTTGCATAACTTGCTGTTCTCTAACAAGGTGCTTAACAGCAAAATTCACAACTGGTGTTTGATCCATGAATCGACCAATGAATTTTCTCGTTCAGTTAGAATTGGTATTTAGACAGTTCTCTTCATCATGCTGTTCACATTTTGACATCATGAGACCAAGACGACACCTAACCATTGATCAACAGTACATCGCCATTGCGAGGCTTCAAACAGGATGTTCTCAGAGGGAAGTTGGCACTGAGCTTAGAGTGTCAGAGAGTGTCATCAGCAGGTTGTGACAGAGATACAGAGAGACTGGAAGAGCCACAGAAAGGCATATAAGTGGACGTCCTTTGGCCACATCCCACGTTGATGATCGCTTCATTGTGAACAGTGCCCTGCGGAACCGGATGATGAATGCCACTCAACTCCAGGCACATTTAACAGAGGTGAGAGGCACCCAAGTGTCACATCAGACCATTCGAAACCGTTTACATCAGCGTGGTCTGTGTGTTAGACGACCTGCAAGGGTATCAGGCCAGGGAGCATTTACGCTGGACGAGGGACCAGTGGGCCTCAGTGTTGTTCTCTGATGAAAGTCGATTCACATTGAGCAGAAATGATGGCCGCCAACGATGTTGGAGACGTCAAGGAGAGCGCTATGCATCAGCCACTGTTGTGGTGGTGTTACAGTCTGGACAGGTGTGTCTACTCAATACAGAACTGCCCATTACCTTGTGAATGGTACAGTGACAAGCCAATAATCCAGTCATTGTGCCCCTGCATGAACAACACTGGCTTAATTTCATCTTCATGGACGACAATGCTCCAGCTCATCGAGGTCGCATCATTAGGCTGCTGGAGGCTGGGGTACCTCAAATGGAGTGGCCTGCATTTTCTCCAGACCTGAATCCCATAGAAAACCTATGGGATCAGCTAAGTCGCCGTGTAGAGGCTCGTAACCCTGCACCCCAGAACCTCAATGACCTGAGGGCCGCCCTTCAAGAAGAGTGGAATGCCCTGCCTCAGCAGACAATAAGTCGACTCGTGAACAGCATGAGACGTCGATGTCAAGCTGTAATTGATGGTCAAGGGCACATGACAAATTATTGAGACACTGACATTTTTTGTTGTGGTATACCCACCACTGTTGTTGGCTTTCGTTTCAATAAATTGTTTGAGATGAGGAAATCACCATTGCATGCTTCTACTTAAATGCCCTACTTTCATGATATAATATCACTGTAGTGTGAACTTTTTACATTTTCCATAAATTTCACCCAAAAGCCAAATATCCTTAACTTTTTGTGAGTAGTGTATATTGGTATGTATATATGGTGTGTATATATAAATATTGGACATAAGAATGCAGCACAGGTATATGATGCAGTTCTGCTTGTTAGAAGTGTACAACATGGACAGCACAGTGATGGTGATGGTAGCATGAAATGTGAAGCTTTGAGCAGAGTATACAGGAAAGGAGAGGAGAGACTAAAGCTGGACAGACTAAAGGATTAAAGCGCTGCTGCATCGCTCTCTTTTTTTTCTGAATCCCATTGCATCACTAGTAGCAGGCCATCACACATCATCCTGAATGTGGAAAACCATTAATAAAGTAAAAATAGACCAACGTGTAGAACTTTATCACAACAAAAATCTTTTGCACAATATTGATTATAAACATTGATCTGCACATCATTCCGGGTTCATGTTTGTTTTTAGTACTTCTGTGTTACGAAAAGTGTTCTTAATACTGTCAAGTCAAACACAAGCTGTAGGTGCTGTACATCGATAAACTTAACAGTGATTTGAAACTAATAGTGATATGAAAGCAAATGGTACTAATCGAATAGTAAAACCCTTTCCTAAACCTTCCTAAGGCTCACAAGACTTTTCTATTTCTTATTGTGGGCTTCAAAATCAGTGCATGCAAGATTGATCTCTGTGCACCTGACACTTCTCATCCTGGAGCATGGTGCTATGCTGGGTTCTGCTTGGACATGAAGCACACCAACCAATGATTTGGCTGTATGCTTATTTCTTGGTGAAATGTTCTGTAAAAAGTTATATATCAGGTGTACAACCTCTAAACGTGACCTGTGTTCATAGATTCCATCCAGCGTCTTCTCCATCTGCAAGGTGTTACAGAAAAAGGTGAGACTTTTTAAAAACATATCGTTACTTAGGCTGGAGAAAGAAATGCATGCCTTTGTTTATATCGTTTCTTTTATTCTAGGTGCTCATTCTCTGTGGAAATGAGCTGAAGACACTGGTGCCCAAAACCTGTGCTACAAACGCTCTAGCAACTATAAAGGTACGAACATCAGGCAAGAGATATTAAAGAATTCATTGTTTAATCTATGCTGTCAGTGTCAACATGCTAATTTGACCATTCCTAAGGTGTTGGATCTGCATGAAAACAAGCTCACTTCACTCCCAGATGATATCGGACAGCTGTCCTCCCTCCAGGTGTTAAATGCCGAAAATAACCAGATCAAGGCTCTTCCAGCGTCTATAGGAGATCTTCGGAATCTACAGACGCTTAACGTGAAAGGTACAGCATTTTGTGTAGAGGTCAAGTACAGATTAGACACATACAGATCTGTCTGTATCTCTGAAGACACACTGATACTGTGGTTTCACAAACAAAGGCTGTATTGTATAAATAATTAATTTATTTATATGAATTTAACCTGATCAACATAAAAAAGAATATTTCTCAGCTGTTGTTTCTGGCTTAGTATTAGATCTGTGGTGTATTGCATAGCTTTGGCTAAAGTGAGAAATTCCTTGTGTGAAGGGAACTGCCTTCGTGAACTGCCTTCATCTTTGGGAAACATGGCCAGTCTGCGCACACTGGACCTGAGTGAGAACAGCATCAGGGAGCTGCCCAAAGAGTTAGCCAATGTTCGAACCCTGGAGGTGAGAGAATCCAATTCATATGTTGTGCTAGTCGTTAACCAGTTGAGTTGAGTGTAAATTGATATTATTTTATCTTCTGGGAAGCGTAACTATCATATAACTTGTGAAAGGTTGTACTAAATGGAAAAAAAATAACCCTATAATAATTTAGGGTTAATAGATGGGTCAAATAGCACCAGATGCTGCAAAAGCAAATAATGTGCAGGACCTGGAGGAATTCTTTGTTGTTGAAAGGACAAACAAAGGGCTCATGAACAACTACCACAAAACATAAAAACGGTCGTTGATCATGCAGGTAATAACACACAGCACTCTGGTGAAGCTTAACTTAATTCAGTGTTATAAGGTTGGTAATTGGGCATTTTGCACATGAAATAGTTCAACTTAATCTGTGTGCCTAAAGCCCAATCACAGCCGGCCGTGCCAATCTTCAGTGCAACAGAAATAAGAAAAATATCCCAAAATCTTTACGACCATGCACTTGTGGACTAGTCCAGGGCTTATTTTGGACTTGGGATGGGGTTCAAGGTCAACATCTCATGAGTCTTGTCATCACCAGTTGTTCTGTGTGTGTGTGTGTGTGTGTGTGTGTGTAGAGCTTGACACTTGATGCATGTTCTATGAGCTACCCACCTGCCTCAGTCTGCACAGGAGGCACAGAAGAAATCCAGCGATTTCTCTGCTCAGGTAAAAGTTCTGCTACAGATCTGACAGAAACCAGCTCAAAGCTAAACATGCACACTCTAGATGTTTTCCATCACTATGGCTAATTCCAGGTGTGTTTTGCAGAGCTGGGGCTAGAGTACTGCCCTCCCTCACAGTACCTGCTGCCTGTGTTGGAAAACGATAGCGGCAAGTCGAGCCTGGATTGTGTGGATGGGGAGGATATAGCCTGGCAGGTGAGAGTGTGACACACCTAGTGAATTGTACCTGTAGCGTGTGACTAACTATCAGGGGCATGAAGCTGAGATGGGAAAGGAAATCCATGGAAAAGTTTGTCCAAATTGACACAAAGGCAAAATGGATTTGTTTCCGTATAATCCACCATCAAATAATTTATATATAAAGCAGTTATGGCACTAAATTTAATAATTATACATGCAGTATATAAAAAATACTATATACTATCAAATGAAACAATTCTAAAGTACAATAAATGCCTTCTACCTAAAACTGACACTTGTAATGCACAAAGCTTGGACACCAAACATGGTTCATTTAAAGGAAAATGCAGTTGAATATGTGAGAAGAAATGACCATTGATAGTTTTGCATTGTGTTTTTTTCTGATTTGATTCCCTTTCTTTTATTTGACAGAGCAAATTTATGGACTATGAGAGGAGAAAGGTATGATGGATTAGTCCTCTTCGGTTCATTGTAGTGGGCTTGGGTATTGTGTTTCGTTACATACCTCTGCCATTCTCTCTCTTTCTGTCTGGTTCGATCAGGAGCAGAAGCAGCTTGAGAAGCTGAACTTTGAAAAGGAGTTGGAAGAGAAGCAGAGAGAGCAAGCACAGCTCCTTCTTCTCAACAACTCCCGCAAAGAGGGCATGCTGCTGTCTGTCAAACTGGTACGAATGTTTTTTTACTCACTCATTCATGTTTGGAAACCACATTATCCTGGTCAGGATCTGGACTGGAACTAGAGCTGTTCTTGAGAGCACTGGGTGTGAGGGGGGGGGTATACCCTGGATGGTCCCTCGCAGGCTTGTTGCCCAAACCACATGGCTTATGTCCAGTGTTACAGATTGCAGCTTTTGCAAATCTACACATATTTACCTTCACAGAAATTTTATAGTTTTGCCAATGACATATTTTTGTAAGCTATAACAGTGGAGATACTGTGCCATTGTTCCATTAAAACTGCAGGATGATTGGCCATCAGCCCATCCATCACATAAAGGAATGCAGCCAAATATTCACATCCATTCAAATACAGTAGTTTTGTAAATTCCTGACCGTTATTTAGACACTTGTGCCCAGGAGGAGGCTTTTATTGTTCACTGTGGACAGATGCGTTCCTGATTTAGCTTTTGTTAGTTTTATCTTTCATTATCAAGTCAATAGATCTGCAGGAGCATAATTTGGATTGAAATTTAGTTTTTGATGTATATAATTGTCTCATCTAGTCCTTGTGCTCCTGTATTTCAGGAGCAGGAGCGTGTAGAGCAGGGCGTCTGTCTCCAGCAAAAAGTCCAGGAGGCTGAGAGGCAGAAGCTGCTGGAGAAAGTTCGGCAGGCTGAAGCCAACATCTCCACCCGTATCTCTAATCTGCTGCTGGACAACAAACGGTGCGGAAACGGGTTGCGTGGAGTGACAGGGGAAAAAAATCTGATCAGTTTTCTGTTGTCATTTATGAAAAATGAGCAAAATTCTTTCGTGTTGTCTTACTCTGAAAATCCTTGTTTCTATAGCCAAGCAAAAAGTGCAGGATTTCTGCAGGCATTAGAGGAAGATCGGTAAGTGCATGCAGCAGTCTATTGATCTTCCTGATGGAACATTAAATTCGGCACAGACGCAGAATGTGCTAAACGAATTATCTGCTCCAAATGGATCTCTGCAAGATACACCGAGACACACACACACACACACACTCACACAATCCATTACACTGCTTACTCCATTATCATTTACTCATCCATCTTCGATAACTGCTTTATACTGGTCAGATTTGTGGGAGATCTGCAGCCTTTCCCACGAACACTGGGTGCAAGACGCCCCATACATGCACTTATTCTGTGTATTATCAAAGAGACTGAATACCTCAGCTATTTTGAGTGCTTATGAATCATCTCCTTGCAGCCGTATTTAGGAGTTAGAGATTTAGAATTAGCTTCAGAATTAGTTAAGTATTACATATAAACCCAGTTATAATGGTATTCCTTGCCTGTCTGTAGAATCCGTATGGAGCACCTTACTGCCATCACGCAAGAAGAAGCCAGCTCTCTGAGAAAGAGAGACATTGCAGGTGAGATACACAGTTAGTCTGCAGACTAAAACAGTAGTCTTTAAAAAATACTCAACATAAAATTACTCAGAAATCAGAAACATTTAATTCAACAGTGTCTTTTAGCTACAGGATCTCAATTTGACATGATTTCTGGATGAAAAATATCCTTTTAAAGTGACAATGCTGGTTAAAATCTACCGCCATCTATTATGTTTGTAGTACAGGGAGGAAAAGCACAGACAAGAATTTCAAGAGTTTTTTTTTTAACTGTACAGAGAAGATTTTCTCATTTATAATGGAAGCCAAATGGTAGTTCTGTCATCAATAAATTCTCTGAGTATATAATATGAATTCAAAAAGGTCTTAGTATAGTGTCTTTGATGACTGGAGCATCACAGTCGAGTGCAGTAGAACTGGAGTATTTTGCTTCTATTTTTAAAGCATTTAATTTCTAAAGCATTTTTCTCAGTTTGGACAGTCACCAATTCCTGACCAATTATCTAGCTCTATAGAAACTGCTGCTTGTGCTACATCACTGCACACTCAGAGGAGAACATTACCTGGCCTCTTCCATACCCAAGCTTGTAGATCTCCAAGACTGGCTAGTGTCCCTCTGATTGACTGGGGAGAGTAACACCGTGCCTCCCACCAGATAGCATGGATAATTTTACTCTCTTACACCTGTAAGGTGGGCAGCAATTCACTTGGGCAGCAATTGTATCACGTAGCTAAATCGCAACAAAAAGGTTTGCATTACTTGTTTTCGTGCAGCAAAAACTGAATAATGTCACAAGTGACTGTGGCATTATTGGAATACAAACTCATAATATTAGGGTGAATGCTTTTCTGTTGCATTACTTGGCACCTAAATCTTGGTTCTTCTATCTGTTGTACATGGTGGTGAGATTTTTTTTTGTCAGCTCACAGTTTCTCTCACTGTGTATAGTTGCAATGCAGACCATGTTATCAGAGACCTACTCACTGAGGTTACTGCAGGAGGCCAGTGAGACCAGGAGACAGAATATGGTGTCCGAAGCCTGTAGGAGGTACAAGCAAATATTTTAGACAGAGGTCTGCACTATACATTTTTTGGCTTAAGCATTTAAGTCTTAATTTGTTCCTCTTTAGTATGGAGACCTTGGATAAGAAGTTTGAGCAGGTTCTGGCCCTGCAGCAGCTTGATAAAAGCAAAGCCGTCAGCCAGATCCTTCAGGAGGTAAAAAGTTCTTTGTTTTTAAATCAAACTGGATGTTGCACCAGGATCACATTTCTCTTTGGAAAATGTTTTATTTTTTGTGAGACTATAAATGTGTATTTGGTTTGTCTTGCAGGAGGAGATGCAGAAGGCGGCCTTTGAGGCCTTGCAGCTCCAGAGGGACAGTGTACATGGCTACATTCGCAACCAGGTAGATATCACGGTTTATGTTTATATTTCTATCTATATTTATTCATTTGGCAGGTCACTATACAATCTAGTAGAGTGTTGAGCTATTGAGGGTTAAGAGTCTTACTCAAGGGTCCAGTAGTTGGCCTTGTTTCTGATCTCAGCAGCTCTCAGAAGACAGAGCCTCACTGAATAAAGGCAGTGTTCACTTTACAGGTCATAATGATTGTGTATAGGCGTTACTATATTACCCACATAGCAGACAGGTCCGGGCCAGATCTGGCAGTAAGCCAGCAATGCAGGCTGAGTTCTGGCATGGCAAGTGGCATGTCAACCAGATGCGGACTAGGTCTGGCAGTGGTGGCACTGTTTATATGATGGCATGCCAGATGTGATCCGGTTATGGTTTGGTTTATGTGGTGTGGCCCAGTGCTGGCCTTGTGCTGGCCCATGATTGCTGGCCCCAAAGGGCCATCATTCTTTGTGGTATGTGGGCTGAGTGTAAGTGCATTGTGTGGGCCAGATCTGGGCCAGACCTATTTTGCTATCTGGGTACTATTCAAAATTAGCATTAGCTTTGAGCTTCATATTGACTCTGAGTCTTTAGTTATCAAGTGCATAGTTCATCTACAGCCGGCCATTTTGTTTCTTTTTGTTTCTTTTTTTTTTTTGTTTACTACATTTTCCAGCCGTCAACCCTTTCTGTTCACACACTACCAGCAGTGTCATCTGATCTAGAGTTCAGAGTACCCCTGCAATCAGAAATGGTTAAATGAGTAACTCTTCTTGTACAGCTTATTGTAATTTTGTGGGCGTAAATATGTTCAAGCAGCACTGAAGCATTTAGTTCTGATTAAAAAAAGAAACTTCGTCAGTAATTCTGTTGATTGAGGAAGCAATGACAACAACAAACAACAGCAAATTGGATTGAAGCTCTCAAGTTTATTCTATAATAGTATTGTTGTCATTAATTTTTGACATGTTTGATTACTGTGACCATAAAATGCTGTTCATTTGATGTAAATGGCAAAGAAAATGACCGACACGGCTACAGCCATGTTATTCGTCCCTGGGGCATTAAAACATGCTGTATATTTTTGGAGTATATTGAACATATAAAGGTTCAGGGGCACTTTGAGGCTTCTTATTGGTTCTATCTTTTGGCACCATCTCATCATGTCTCCATGTCTCTAGATAATACTAATTGAGGCAGAGTTAATGCAGCTGACAAAGCTGGAGGTTAAAAGGAGGAATCTGGATGCCGAAACCTTGCAGGTATGTTGGAAAAGCGGAAGCCTATGTGGCTAATTTGGAGTGTAACATTTCTGTGTATAGAATAGATGAATTGTTATTGGGTACAGGACACAGTGTCCTGATTTAACTAATGTAATGTTGTATCCATAAAAATATTGGATTCGGTAGATTTGCTTCATCCTTACCTTCCTTTTGTTTTATGCATCCATTATTTTTTGATTCATTCATTCATTGTTCTGCATACTCCAATACACTCAACCCAGCACCATGACCATCCAACAGCCATATACACAATCTTAATGACTTAATGAATCTTTATGCATGTGTGTGTGGTCTTTGGCTTTGTCAGGAGGCATTAGCAGAGCAGAGGACAGCTCTGTCAGATATGCTCCAGCAGCTGCTGAAACAGAAGGACCAGAGGGAGGTGGAACTCAAACAGGTCTTGGTAAGGCTGCTGTGCAACTGGGCAAAGTAGTCATAAAAATCAGCAACTTGAAAGCAAGCTTTGTGACACCATGTATGCACATACTCTCACTGACCTCTTTATTAGGAACACATTAACACCCTCTTGGTCCCAATTATCCAGTCCAATCATATGGCAGCAGAGCAGTGCATAAAATCATGCAGATAGGGTCAAGAGATTCAGATAATGATTGGGGAAATCACAGTGACTTTAAACATAGCATTTGTGGCCGATGGGGCATGGTTGAAATTTGGCTCCTTGTCCTTGCCTGACACTTGACCATGCTTCATTGGTGCCAGATTGACTGGCTTGAGTATTTCAGAAACCTCTGTCCTTGGATGTTTATTCACAACAGTCTTTAGTGTTTATTAAGGTGACAGGAAAAAAAAACATTGTGTGTGTGTCCGATTCATCAGTCTTGTTGAAGAGACGGTTCAGGCATATTGAAAAGCTACTCGGGACAACCACTATTTACAGCTGTGGTGAACAGAAAAGCATCTTAGAATGCACAACACACCTGTAAGTGAGGCAGATGGGTTACAGCAGGAGCAGGAAATCACACTGGGCTTCACTTCTGTCAGCTAATATCAGAACAGTGAGCACAGGCTCACCCAAACCGGACAGGTGAAAATTGGAAAAGCATGTCCACTGGTCTTTTTCCACTTTTCACCTGCTGAGTTTTGGTCACTGCGATGACATTTCTTCACCATTCTGATGTTTGATGTGAACATTAACTAAACCTCTTGATCTATATGTATGATTTTATTCATTGCTCTGTTGCCACATGATTGATCGGAGAATTGCATGAACAGGTGTACACTTGTGAGTGAGTGGCTAATAAGTGTATGCATTCATTTCTAATGTAGTCTTAACTCATTTCTAAATGAGTACACTTATAACCCAGCATTGTCTATGGTTAAATTATAATCCTGAATGGCAGGAGCACTTTCCTTCGCATACACCAGGTTATGTTTGCAGTGGTATTAACACAGAGCTAATATTATAGTATGAGCATATTACATAGTTTCTAACATGTTTCAGATAACTTTGTTTACATTGCTTAATTGTGCATATTGCATGTGTTGGCCTTTTTTTCTAGGACATCATCGTCAATAATTCAACACATTGACTTTGTCTCATAATATGTAAATTATTGAAGATGATGTCATTCATTAGCATGGCCCAAATTTTCAGACCTGGTGCTTGTCATTACATGAAGATACACTGCTGGTAGTAAAGTTATGAATGTTATTTAGATGGAGATGGAGCTGAAGAGTGATTCCACTCAGCAAAACTACTGGATGATTCAGTATCAACGACTTCTGGATGCCAAGCCACTCTGTCTGCGCATGCAGGTTAGTTTAATGTAAACTCCTGTTTCCTCTTAAAACTCAGATGGACCAATCGCATTAAGATGTTAAATGTTAAGATGTATTTGTTTATTTATTTACCACCTTGTTTTATTCACTTACAGGAAGCCGGTGTGGATAAGGACCTGGTGAACTTGCTGTGTAAGCTCTCAGCTCAGCATTACCTGCCAATCATAGCTCATCATCGAATCACAGCAGAGGCTCTGCGTCACATGACCACCAAAGACCTCGGCAAGGTTCGTCTTAGTCTTTAGAATTCCACTACGTAATCATTTTATTAACATTAGTTTTTCAAAAATAACTTCTTATTAGTGTAAACTGATGGATACTGTTGTAACACTGACAGCTTAAAAGTCAGACACCTTAAGATATTTTGCTTCTTGCTATTTTAGCTGGGGATCAGTGAAATGGGAGTACAGAAATCTCTCCTGCACTGGGCCAGAGAACAAACGAGTAAGGCGACACATACATTTTACTTTCTCATGAATCTTTTACTAGCCGTTATTTACAGTAGAACTGACTCTAGAGTTCAAATGTCTCCCAACACAGATTCTCCTAGGAATTCTCCGAAGATTTCCCCTAGGAAGGTCCAGGAGGAACAAGAACCTGGTCCGTCCATACCCACGGCTCCCCTGCAACAGCAGCTGACCCCGCCTCTGACCCCCAGTACTCCCCTGACCCCTACAGTCCCCAGCCCACTGGACACACCCAGCACAAACGAGTGTGTGGTCTGCATGGAGGATAGGGTAAGTATTTCTTGTTTTAGTCAAGAAATCGGGAACTGCATGAGAGTTTTTTCATATTGTCTGATAAATGAACTTAACTGCAAAAATTTATTTTGAAATATTTAGCACACAACTAGCTAAAATGCTGCAGTGCCACTGAAAACATGAACATTTTATATTTTTGGTTAAATAATTGGTAAGCTAACAATCTAAAGGCTGTTGCACTAAGGTAAGCATGGATCCAATTGAATTGAGAGATGTTGTGAACTAGGAAATCTAGATCATTATCGGTCTAAACAGGCACTTTTTCAAGAACTGTTATGCAACATAGATAACAAATTGTAAATGAACTCATTTAATGTCCACAGTAGTATCAGGGTTTAGTCTCTGCGGTTAGTATCTATTTGATCCCCTATTGATTTTGTACGTTTGCCCACTGACAAAGAAATGATCAGTCTGTAATTTTAATAGTAGGTTTATTTGAAGAGTTAGAGACAGAATAACAAAAAAAATCCATTTCAAAAATGTTATACATTGATTTGCATTTTAATGAGTGAAATAAGTATTGGCAACTCGAACCTTCAGCTCCCTCCGCAGATTTTCTATGGGATTAAGGTCCAGAGACTGGCTAGGTCAGTCCAGGACCTTAATGTGCTTCTTCTTGAGCCACTCCTTTGTTGCCTTGGCCGTATGTTTTGGGTCATTGTCATGCTGGAATACCCATCCACGACCCATTTTCAATTCCCTGGCTGAGGGACGGAGGTTCTCACCCAAGATTTGACGGTACATGGCCCCGTCCATCATCCCTTTGATGCGGTGCAGTTGTCCTGTCCCCTGAGCAGGAAAACACCCCCAAAGCATAATGTTTCCACCTCCATGTTTGACGGTGGGGATGGTCTTCTTGGGGTCATAGGCAGCTTCCTCCTCCTCCAAACACAGCGAGTTGAGAAAAGAGCTTGATTTTGGTCTCATTTGACCACAACACTTTCACCCAGTTCTCCTCTGAATCATTCAGATGTTCACTGGCAAACTTCAGATGAGCCTGTATATGTGCTTTCTTGAGCAGGGAGACCTTGCGGGCTCTGCAGGATTTCTGTCCTTCATGGTGTAGTGTGTTAACAATTGTTTTCTTGGTGACTATGGTCCCAGCTTCCTTGAGATCAATGACAAGATCCTCCCGTGTAGTTCTGGGCTGATTCCTCACTGTTCTCATGATCATTGAAACTCCATGAGGTGAGATCTTGCATGGAGCCCCAGACTGAGGGAGATTGACAGTTATATTGTGTTTCTTCCATTTCGCAACTGTTGTCACCTTCTCACCAAGCTGCTTGGCAATGGTCTGGTAGCCCAATCTTGTCGCTGACATCCTTGGAAAGCTTGGCCATGGTGAAGAGTTTGGAATCTGATTGATTGCTTGTGTTTCCCTTTAAGGGACTGCTCCTAATCTCAGATTGTTACCTGTATAAAACACCTGGGGGCCAGAAATCTTGCTGATTGATAGGGGATCAAATATTTATTTCACTCATTAAAATGCAAATCAATGTATAACATTTTTAAAATGCGTTTTTCTGGATTTTTTTTGTTGTTATTCTGTCTCTCACTGTTAAAATAAAACTACCATTAAAATTATAGACTGATCATTTCTTTGTCAGTGGACAAAGTACAAAATCAGCAGGGGATCAAATAATTTTTTCCCTCACTGTAAACATGGGTTTCTGCAGGGTTTAGTGTCTGCAGTAGTGTAAGGGTTTAGTTTCTGCAGGGTTTAGTATCTGCAGTAGTGTAAGGGTTTAGTTTCTGCAGGGTTTAGTGTCTGCAGTAGTGTAAGGGTTTAGTTTCTGCAGGGTTTAGTATCTGCAGTAGTGTAAGGGTTTAGTTTCTGCAGGGTTTAGTGTCTGCAGTAGTGTAAGGGTTTCGTTTCTGCAGGGTTTAGTGTCTGCAGTAGTGTAAGGGTTTAGTTTCTGCAGGGTTTAGTATCTGCAGTAGTGTAAGGGTTTAGTTTCTGCAGGGTTTAGTGTCTGCAGTAGTGTAAGGGTTTCGTTTCTGCAGGGTTTAGTGTCTGCAGTAGTGTAAGGGTTTAGTTTCTGCAGGGTTTAGTATCTGCAGTAGTGTAAGGGTTTAGTTTCTGCAGGGTTTAGTATCTGCAGTAGTGTAAGGGTTTAGTTTCTGCAGGGTTTAGTATCTGCAGTAGTGTAAGGGTTTAGTTTCTGCAGGGTTTAGTGTCTGCAGTAGTGTAAGGGTTTAGTTTCTGCAGGGTTTAGTGTCTGCAGTAGTGTAAGGGTTTAGTTTCTGCAGGGTTTAGTGTCTGCAGTAGTGTAAGGGTTTAGTTTCTGCAGGGTTTAGTGTCTGCAGTAGTGTAAGGGTTTAGTTTCTGCAGGGTTTAGTGTCTGCAGTAGTGTAAGGGTTTCGTTTCTGCAGGGTTTAGTGTCTGCAGTAGTGTAAGGGTTTAGTTTCTGCAGGGTTTAGTATCTGCAGTAGTGTAAGGGTTTCGTTTCTGCAGGGTTTAGTGTCTGCAGTAGTGTAAGGGTTTAGTTTCTGCAGGGTTTAGTATCTGCAGTAGTGTAAGGGTTTAGTTTCTGCAGGGTTTAGTATCTGCAGTAGTGTAAGGGTTTAGTTTCTGCAGGGTTTAGTATCTGCAGTAGTGTAAGGGTTTAGTTTCTGCAGGGTTTAGTGTCTGCAGTAGTGTAAGGGTTTAGTTTCTGCAGGGTTTAGTGTCTGCAGTAGTGTAAGGGTTTAGTTTCTGCAGGGTTTAGTGTCTGCAGTAGTGTAAGGGTTTAGTTTCTGCAGGGTTTAGTGTCTGCAGTAGTGTAAGGGTTTAGTTTCTGCAGGGTTTAGTGTCTGCAGTAGTGTAAGGGTTTCGTTTCTGCAGGGTTTAGTGTCTGCAGTAGTGTAAGGGTTTCGTTTCTGCAGGGTTTAGTGTCTGCAGTAGTGTAAGGGTTTCGTTTCTGCAGGGTTTAGTGTCTGCAGTAGTGTAAGGGTTTCGTTTCTGCAGGGTTTAGTGTCTGCAGTAGTGTAAGGGTTTCGTTTCTGCAGGGTTTAGTGTCTGCAGTAGTGTCAGGGTTTCGTTTCTGCAGGGTTTAGTGTCTGCAGTAGTGTAAGGGTTTCGTTTCTGCAGGGTTTAGTGTCTGCAGTAGTGTAAGGGTTTCGTTTCTGCAGGGTTTAGTGTCTGCAGTAGTGTAAGGGTTTCGTTTCTGCAGGGTTTAGTGTCTGCAGTAGTGTAAGGGTTTCGTTTCTGCAGGGTTTAGTGTCTGCAGTAGTGTCAGGGTTTCGTTTCTGCAGGGTTTAGTGTCTGCAGTAGTGTCAGGGTTTCGTTTCTGCAGGGTTTAGTGTCTGCAGTAGTGTCAGGGTTTCGTTTCTGCAGGGTTTAGTGTCTGCAGTAGTGTAAGGGTTTCGTTTCTGCAGGGTTTAGTGTCTGCAGTAGTGTAAGGGTTTCGTTTCTGCAGGGTTTAGTGTCTGCAGTAGTGTAAGGGTTTCGTTTCTGCAGGGTTTAGTATCTGCAGTAGTGTAAGGGTTTCGTTTCTGCAGGGTTTAGTATCTGCAGTAGTGTAAGGGTTTCGTTTCTGCAGGGTTTAGTATCTGCAGTAGTGTAAGGGTTTCGTTTCTGCAGGGTTTAGTATCTGCAGTAGTGTAAGGGTTTCGTTTCTGCAGGGTTTAGTATCTGCAGTAGTGTAAGGGTTTCGTTTCTGCAGGGTTTAGTATCTGCAGTAGTGTAAGGGTTTCGTTTCTGCAGGGTTTAGTATCTGCAGTAGTGTAAGGGTTTCGTTTCTGCAGGGTTTAGTATCTGCAGTAGTGTAAGGGTTTCGTTTCTGCAGGGTTTAGTATCTGCAGTAGTGTAAGGGTTTCGTTTCTGCAGGGTTTAGTATCTGCAGTAGTGTAAGGGTTTCGTTTCTGCAGGGTTTAGTATCTGCAGTAGTGTAAGGGTTTCGTTTCTGCAGGGTTTAGTGTCTGCAGTAGTGTAAGGGTTTCGTTTCTGCAGGGTTTAGTGTCTGCAGTAGTGTCAGGGTTTCGTTTCTGCAGGGTTTAGTGTCTGCAAGGTTTATTGTTTGCAGGCTTTAGTGTTTACAGAAATAGTGTTGCAGAAATATGTTTAATCATTTTCCTCCTTTTTATTTACTGTTTAAATTTCTGTATGTTCAGTTAATGTGTGGCAAGTAAGATTATTATTCTATTTAAAATTTGTCTTTAATTAAAACAATCACCTCTATTATCTGGATAGAAATGGGGCATGTCAGTCAGATTATCAGTCAGATTATTGATGGACTATTAGGCTGCATGTTCATGTAGCTACATTTAGGTAAGTATCTATAAGTATTTCACCAAAGTATGCACTACATTTTAAATCTCACATTTGTGCACTCTTCTTGTGTCTTTTCTTAGTCCCTGATGGTCTTCTTGCCATGTGGTCATATATGCTGCTGCCAGGTCTGCAGTGATGCGCTGCAGTCTTGCCCATTGTGTCGCAGTAACATCTCTCAGCGCATCCGCCTTTACCACGGCTAAACCAGTCCAGGACCTGGTCTGACCACTCATGCACTTTCATGCTTCAAATTCCTTCCAAACTCAGATACTCTTTCATCATGCATGAAGTCCTAGGCTAAGATTCCCAACAATAACCCAGGAGCTGAAAAATCAGGAGTGTTTCATGTCAGAAAGGAGGCTTGCTAATAGAAAAACAAGTCAATCTTTATATATTTCATTTACTGAGAAAGGAGGATTCAAAGATTTTAACCTCTTTAACCTCAGCAGATAATCAGCAGCTCTGGTTGTAATGCTATATATTTGCACTATTTTAATACTTGTGCCTTTTTGTGTTTGTGTGCTTTTCCCAAATCCTGACTGTTATCACATGAAATTCATCTGCATGATCTTAAACTCCATCAAGTACTAATCTTCCTCCCTATTGGTCATGCTTGTGACTTAATGACTTAAAGCCCCTGTCATCTTATTTCTGTAATTAGCTTTGAACTGTTCAGTGAAGCTGATTTCCTTTTTTCTCCACTTTTCCTCTGGGTAGTTTGATTTGACTATGACTATATTTGGTAGAGATAATGTCAGATCTACTAACATACCAATTAGAATGAACCATCTGCTTACTCCAGGTCCACTTTTACCCCAAACACGGTTTCTAAAGTGTCTTTCTTCCTGTTCCATCGCCTCTTTGTACTTGAGTGTAAGCAAAACTGTAGCTAGCAGCTAATTTGCCATTTTATACACACTATTTTAGTGTAGAGGTTTTTACGTGTGGTAATGGTGAGTAATTCTACCTCTCCTGTTTTAATGGTGAAAGAAATGAGAATTAGCAGTGTGGATACTCATGATCTATACCTAGTGCTGTAAGAATGTAGGCAGTGTCTAATCCTTACTACTTACACTGGGGCACATTGAAAAGCCAAGATTACAACTTCAGAAACTTCAGACTGTTTGTATGATACAGTCTCACAAATTTCCATATAGAAATGAGAAAAGTTCATCTTGTTCTTGGCTGAGTTTCACAGTCAAATCTCACTACCCTAAACAGTTAATCTATTCAGCATCTGACAACAGGCTGTTAAATGAAAGCTCATTTCAGGCTTTTTTTTATTAAGCCAGTTGTAATATCTGTGCTGCTTTTACACATCGCAGTACCATGCTCTGTCCATCAGTGTAGCTATATACACTCTCCATCCACTTTATTGGAAACCCCTGTCATATAGTTGTCCAGTCAGCCAATCATGTGGCTGCAGCATAGTGCATAAAATCATGCAGATACATCAAGAGCATCAGGTAATCTTCACATCAGACATCAGAATGTGATCTCAGGGACTGACCGTAGCATGGTTAGTGGTGCCAGACAGATTGGAGTATTTCTGAAGCTGCTGATCTCCTGGGATTTTCATGCACTGCAGTCTCTAGAATTTGACATTTGTGGGAGGAAATGTCATGGAGTGAGAAGTCAGAGGAGAATGGCAGGGTTGACAGAAGCTGAAACCTCTCTGCACCTCACTTGTGTAACAGAATCAAACCTGAAGATTGTAAAAACATCACCATACCTTTTTACAATGAATCAGTCCAGTGTCATTGGGCCTGTGCCCACTCTGGTATCCTCTGATTCTTGTTTCTGGCTAAAAGGAATGGGACCATCTCCTGCTGTTGTAGCCCATCAGCTTCAAGGCTTGTTGTGCTTTCTGAAATGCTTTTCTGCTCAACACAATTGTACAGAGTGGCTATTTGAGTTATTTTAGACTTCCTCTCAGACAAGTGATACAACTGTCCCTATTAAAGTGGCTGCTACTTGCATCATTTCCTGACTCTAGCTTTGGAAATGCTTATTAACCGAGAGCTTTTTAAACAAACATTTCACATGGTGTTGCCAGGAGCTTTAAGACCCCCACCCCCCACCCCAATGCCTGTGGGAAGCTTCTATCCCCTTAGCTTCATCAGAAAGGTGACATATCTACTAATGTGCACTTACACTGCATGAATTTTATTACTCCACAGCCCATAAAGTTAAATCACTTAACACTGCCTTGCTCCAATTACCTACTGTTAGGTATATAAATAATCAACATTTTTAACGTTTTAAAGTGTTGGTGTGTCAGTTATTGTGGCATATTTTTGACCAATAGCAGACTTTAGGCCACGTTTGTTATGTTAGTTACCCAGCCTCCCTCCAGGCACCTCCAGGACTTTTTTGTACCTGCTGTGGTCACTTGCATTTCTCCAAGAAACTGTTAATTGTAATATTCTGCATTGGTGGTGTTTTAATATTTAGGGTTTCTTTATGATGCTTTTGATTGAGGTTTGGTGAATTTATTTAATATATTTTCATATATAGCTACTTTACCCACATATTCACTGAAGTGCTCTTATAACCAAGCATGCTTTTAAAAAGTCTTGTCTCATCTAGAAGTGTAGAAGAGTTAGCATGTCATGACACAAACTGTTCAAATAATTAAAGGAAAAATACTATTGGCAGAAGGATAGGATTGCTGTGCAAAAGTCTAGGTCCTGCAATATTTATATTTAAGCCAGTTGAAATGGACAGTGTTTGTACGATACAGTAAAGTGTTAGAATAAATGTAAAAAGATTTTGGTGTGCTTGTGGTGGAACTAAATATACAAAACACTGAAATCATGTCACTCATGCTGTATCTTTAAAAAAAAGCAGCTAACAAATACAGTCCATCCAACCACTGCAGTATGAGGATGATGGTCAGGTACAGCATCATCATCTAGCTCAGACCGTTGAGCCGAGTATAGGCCACCATTTGGGTCAGTAAACAGAGAAAAGCAGCAGTCAGAGACTTAAAGCAAAAACTTACATTCTACCAAAGGTCAGATAAATATGTTATGTTGCATTCATTAATATATTGTTCATTTCTTGCTTTGTAGTGATAAAGCATAAGCAACTGCATTTAAGTTGTCTTTCTTTGTCACATATACATTATTGCACAGTGAAATTCTTTCTTTACATATCCCAGCCTTGGGGGTCAGGGTTAGAGCACAGGGTCAGCTATGATGCAGTGCCCCTGGAGCAGGGTGGGTTGGGGGCCTTGCTCAAGGGCCCAATGGTGGCAGCTTGAACCCTGATCTTCTGGTCAACGACCCAGAGCCTAATGTACTTGAGCTACCACCACCCCTAAAAATTTCTCAGGAGGCCCAAGACTTTTGCACAGTACTGCATAAGCATGTCTTACAATCATCTGAAATATAAAAACCTGCTTCTGAAGCACTCATTTGTAATAATGGACTACTCAGTGTTGGTGTCTTTATACATGTATCCCCGGATGTGGTTTTAATCATTATTGTGAATGTTCCATAATCCAAAGTTAATAAATAAATAAAGCTTATCTAATGCAAACACATCCTGCTAATCAGCGCTAATGAGATGGAGACTCGTGTAGCGAAAGCAAAAAATCTGCAGCGATTCTATACAGTACTCCATCTCATTAAAAACGACTTATATGTTATGTGTGAACCGCTCATAAACACCAAGGCTGTGGAATTCCTGTAGGACATACTTGTACACGTTTTTGCCTTTAACTGTGAAACACCCACTTTGAAACTTCTCTCTGTAAGAAAATATTATATATATATATATATATATATATATATGATTTAAGCAAGTTTGAATTCTGATAGAACTTGTGTAGTTTTGTTAGTGTTGTGAATGTGCATTACAGTGTAGCAGGAGCTAGTACATTAGCAGTGTCCACACAGTGTGTATATGCAGTGTCCATTTGTGTCGAAAATGTTATTAAAATCTTTTATTTCACATAAATACAGCTGTCAGTTACATATTACATTCTTCCCTAGTCTTGTTATAGCTACTGTTTCATTACATCAAAATGTTATATTCAGGTCAAAGAAAATCAAGAAATATGGAGACATTAAATCTGTTCATATCTTTATATAACCTTTATGAAATAATGTTTAAAATTCTGCAATTATTCCAAGTCATTTGTTAGAGATTATATATATATATATATATATATATATATATATATATATATATATATATATATATATATATATATATATATATATATATATATATATATCATGGTGATTGTAGTAATTATTTAACCAGATGTTAGTTTTAGGCTCGTTGCACATTTGGTGATTTTCCTCCCAGCACACACTACTAACCTGGTAAGTAACCGGCAAGTTGATCCAGTGTGTAAAGGCTGGAGTGTGACTGTCCTTTAGTGTTACTATAATGTCTCCGGAAATCAGATCTCATGTTCAAACCCTTTCACTCTGAGTTCAATGACCGCTGCTTCTGTACATCTGAAGCTAATGAAGCATCACTGCTCACTTCAGAAGCTTCTAGACTGAGTTTCATACGCGGTCATGTAGGTGTGGTCCAGGCTCTGGGGGCTTTCCATTTCCTCACTTTTTATACTATGCTCTTTCATTCCTTCACTCTGTCTCTCCTCTGCAGAGATGTACTCCTCCTCCTCCTCTTCCTCTTCGGACTTTCGCTCCTTAAGGAACTGCATAGTCACACACTACAAAAAAAACAAGATAATTAATTCACTGATAATATAACATGCTCCATAATTATTCATTCATTTATCTTCAGTAAGTGATTTTTCCTGGTCACAGTCATGATAGAATGGACACAAGGTGAGAGTACATCCTGAATGGGATACCAGAAAAAAAACACATGGCACCGTACACACACACACATAGGGACATCTCAGCAGCAGCCCAGCGCAAACCCAGGGACAACCGGCAAAAAAAAAAAAAAGGGAAAACAGCCTGGAACCTGAGCTCAGGATCAAACCAGGGACCCTGGAGTTATGAGATAGCAACACTACTCCAATATGGTGAATAATTTCAACTAATCACTTTACAGAAATTGGATCAGTGCTTGCAGAGCAATATGGCAGCAGTGAAGACTCAGCACAGCATATTAATAACCAAGCTGGATATGAGCCATTTTTGCTCATTTATTTTCATGTCCAAAAATATTTTTAAGTCCACAATGGACCAAAGATGCATTTAAGTAATTGCATTTGAGTCAGTGTGTAAATGCGATTCTGAAACACACTTCAGCATATATAACTTCTCCCTCCAAACACTAAAATATACTTACTACACTGGCAGCATCAAAATCAGGTTTATTGGCCATGAGTGTTTATACACACACAAGGAGCTTGGTGCTGGCTTAAACAGACAATTATTGACTGCTCCATCTATAGAGAATAAGAAAAAACCTCAATTCCGTTATGATAATGTATTTAACAGTATAATATTCAACAAAGTAGGTAAATGCATGACTAGGCAGGTGTACAGGGGTTCATAATAAAGTGAGTGTGTTTGGAAAGTCTGATATTTATTTAATTAGTCAATAATGCGACAGCAGCATGATGCATAAAATCATGATGACCTGTGCAAGATATGTCCTGTCAGCACAGTACAGCATATATGGCTGTGATGACAAAGACCAGCTTGACCAGAAGGGACACAGATACAGGAGGACTACACTGACATTTCCATGACATTTTGGCAGATACTTTTATTCAAAGTGGCTTACAAGTGAGAACGAAAATCAGTCCTCAGCCCTGCAGGTTTAGCTGCTCAGCTGTGTGCTTAGATTGTAAATCACTGGATAATTAGTGTCCAAGTGGCTACCAAATGAATAAATCTAATAACTGCAAGTCATCAGTTACTAAGATTCATACTATAGTTATGAAGGTGCACATTCAGTCATATCTCTAAATAGCTGTACACTACCTTGATGGTGCTGAGGACGATCTTCAGGACAGATTCCCCGGAATAAGACTCCTGCAGATTAAACTGTGCTCTCAGAGTGTGGAACAGCTCATTCATCACCCACTTCACCTGTAGCAAGACATCATGCACATGTAGGTCTTTGTGAACTGAAGGAGTTACACACGTTACCATGCATAACATTATGACCACCTGGGCACCCTGACTGGTTTGCAGCTATGCAGCCCCACATGCAACAAACTGTGATGCACTGTGTACTCTGAAACCTTTCTATCAGAACCAGCATTAACGTCTTCAGCAATTTGAGCAACATTAGCTCGTCTGTTGGATCGGATCACACGGGCCAGCCTTCACTCCCCACTGTTCCTTCCTTGGTCCACTTTTAACAGATACCGACCACTGCAGACCAGGAACACCCCACAAGAGCTGCAGTTTTGGAGATGCTCTGATCCAGTCGTCTAGCCATCACAATTTGGCCTTTTGTCAATCAAACACATCAACTTTGAGGACAAAATGTTCACTTGCTGCCTAATATATCCCACCCACCAACAGGTGCCATGATGAGGAGATAATCAGTGTTATTCACGTCATCTGTCACCGGTCATAATTTTAACTGTTCTAGTCTTATAAAACTACCCACAGGTTAGTCTGGTGTGGCCTATACTGTACCTTATGTATGTCATGTCTAGATTTAATGTATTTTTCCAGCTAAGGGGTTTATATCAAATAATTTATTTCAATTTGTTCCACTTGCTATTTATCTAATACATGACTCTGCTTATTCAATACCAAAAGTGTCACCGTGTCCCAGAATCCAGCAGGATTCTCAATTGGTCATCCAGAACATTGCTGAAGAGACTACATGACCACACCTCACCTGGGCCTCAAGTTGCTGTCTTTCTCTCTCCAGTTCCTTCTGTAATGTTGCATTCTACAAAACAAAGAAAAGAAGAAGAATTAGGAAAAAACCTTGATGGGTGATGAACACATCTGCCCCCAGGCAACTTCCTAACATGGTACCTGTTTCTGTAGCAGAGTGTTCTCTTCTTCTAGTTTTAATTTCTGCTCCTTCAGTGCTGCATCACGCCTCTCCTGCCACCCTGTCTCCAGCTGAACAGAAACACACACCGTGTAAAACAGGGAGGTGTGAATTATCTACATCAGTCACTTATTCGAGCAGCATATCAAACTTCTGGGGTTGCTACACATTAGCATTTAAATTGCTCCGATTTCTGTAGGCAATTTCTTGGCTCCTACTGCAGTTATTACAAAAGAAATTTTGATTATAGCTGAAACGACTGGATGAATATATGTCCAGGGCTGGACCCAATAGAAACAAACATGTCAATGCTGCGGTCATCTTGGACTTGATAACTTTCTAGATTGAGTGGCATTTGGAGTACTTGGAGATTTTCTCCAAAAATGGATGTTGACTGCGCAACATTTGGATGCAACAATCACTTGCATGTGAAAAGAACAAGGAGTCACTTTTTACATGCAAGAGCTCTGGCAATATTTTCTATTCTATTCATACTACTCTGTGTACATTAACTTTATCTAAGATCTTGTCATGTAGTAGTAGTTTGTGTAAACTCTGACAGGATTCATTTACAGATTTGTGAGATGTAGACTCAATCATATAATCATGACAGCCGAGGTTAGTTTTGTCTAGCTATTTAAGAATTAGAATTATTTTGGTCTGTTTAAGTAGTGTTATAGATTTAAATCTGTCACTAGCAGTGAAATGCTTGCTTAGAGCTGGAGCGTTTGTTGTGGGACAATACAGTCAGACAATACACACTCCTAGTACACTGCACCTGTGGTCTGCTGCGTGTTCCAGCATGGACTCTGGCTTTCCTGAGCTGGTCAAGGAGCTGCTGCTGTTCCTGATCACTGCTGCAGCGCTGCTCCTCCAGCTCCAATAGAAAGCGCTCCCGTTCCTGCTGCCACTTCCTCTTCCTGTCTGCCAGCAGCTGGTGTACAAACACACACAAACAAATCAACCTTACAATATGAAATATTCAGGTTTGTGATATTTTCATATTATTTCGAAGTATGATGTGTAAAATAATTTCTCTGTAGGCAATACATTATAATCAATAAATAAAACTAAAAACTTACTAAAGTAGGTTTTCTAAGTTGCATTTAGGCAGACCGCTCCAATCTGATTTTTTTTACATACGCAATCTGAAATTCTCCCTAAAATTTTATTACTGTTTTTAAGAGTATGCTCTCTTCCACTCTCTCTCTCTCTCACACACACACACCTGGTTCAGGCTCTCGTTCTCTGCCCTCAGGTCTTGAATCTCCTCCTCCATGTTCGTCATTGTCCACTCCATCTTTCTGCGCTTCTGTCTCTCTTCTCTCCACTGCTGCTGAGATTGTGCAACCTCCTTCTCCAGCTCTGTACATCATTACACTTACACTCATTCCAATCCTCAAACGAGAACATCACAGACGTGTTCAATTTATTTAAGGAATTATGTATTTAAAATAAAAAAATATATATATTTATTAAAGAGTGGCTTTATTTGTGGCCATTTATATCATTGACCACTACGTGACTGCTGAATAAAACAAGGTTTTTGGGTTTTTTTTAATTAGGAGAAATCACAATAATTTGTCACAAACACAAAAATGAGTCAAACATGGTAAGAACATTCTGTATATTACACCGAAATAACTGCATTGTAATTAGTGATGAACAGTGAGGATCAGATCATTTAGAATGTTTGGGCCTATTAAAAACTACCCTCTTACCCTCAATGCTGCATCAATAAATTGTTTTTCTTAAACCAAGACAGAATTATTAAGCTGAACCAAATCATATCACCGTCATGAAATAAATTCTCTTTCATTCACAGACATTTTTAATGAATAAGCAGCCAGAAGGCAAATGTTGACCTCTACCTTCCACCTTAGACTCCAGGGAAGTGATGAGAGCACAGCGGCTCTGGCTTTCCTGCAGGACGGCACTGAGCTCGGCTTGCAGCTCCGTCACCCTCTGCTGGAGACCATCTGCCTCCTGCTGCAGCTTCCACACACGAGAAGACGACATGTCCAACTCTTCAGCCAAACGCACCTGAGAGGAGAAACACAACTGGTCAGTAGTTTATTCTCTTTGGAATTAAGATGAAGGATCTTGAATTGAGCTTACAGTGGAGTTTCCTTCAATGCTGTGCCACATTTTAATCAGATATTGTACTGCCCTCATACAGAACAGCGATGCAGCAAGAATGGGTTCTCAAAACCAGGGCTAGGAAACATTTTTAAACAAAACTTGACCTACTGTATGTGCAATCAAGAGTTTGACCAATACTGAGTAAATAACAAAAAGAAAATACTTTAACCTTGTAATTTAAATGTATTTATAGCAAATTTCCTATGTATATTTTGTTAGTGCTACACAGACTGTGATTCTAAGCTAAACACTAAACTGGCAAAGAGCCCCATTGGAGCTGGCCTACATCTACACACACCTTCTCCTGCTCAGCGTGTAGAAGCCTGGTGTGATGACTGCTGCTCTGAAGAACGTCATTTGTCTGTTCCAGCAGCAAGCGACTTTTCTCCATACACCTAAACACACACACACAAACACACACACATTTAGCCAACACTGCTTTTGCTGACTAAGATGCTGATCGGATAAAGATGGATGAAGCATAAAGTGATAATTAGTGACTGAAATTGGATTTGGGATGACGTGCCTCTGTTCAGCGAGCTCTCCTATTTTACATTGCTGTTCTTCCACTCTAGAGCCAGTCTCAAGTGCCTCCTTCTTCAGAGTGGTGTTTTCCTGCAGTATACACACACACACACACACACACACACACACACACACACACACACACACACACACACACACACAAAGCTGTGTTAAACAAGCGTCCCAGTAGGACAAACAATACACCTTGCTGAATGTTTCATGAGGCAGAACACACCTGAATAATTCTCTGTATGTTGTGTAGGATCACGGCTGTGTCCAGAGATCCACTGGACAGAGCCAAAGAGCAGATGCTGCCGTGTTTACGTAGTTCATCAACCTGGAAGAGACAATTATATGTTAAGTTCAAGATTGCTCTGAGACAGTAAATGATCTTTCTTTTCACCAACATGGCATAGATGACTATAGCATGTAGTGAGTTTTATTCCACATTAAACATTAATGTAAGAGTAAAAACACACAAGTTGCTTTAATATATACTGCACCCAGTACCCAAGGAAACCTACTATACCTTAGAAGCCAAGTAGTCAATTTTGTCAGTCACTCTTGCAACAGCTAAGCGGATTTCAGTGTTATGTTGTCGTGCTTCAGTCATCATGAAGGAGCCAATGTCGGCTAAATGGAAAGGAGAATGATCAAAATAATCAGATATCTACATAACTAGTATAGCAGCTCCACTAAATATTAAAAACTTAATACACAGCACGGACATATACAGACAGGCATATTTACACAATCCTTCCATTTTCACAGGCTCAAAAGTAATTGGACGATTGACTGGTAAGCAATTTCATTGCCAAGTCCTCATTATTCAGGAGGAAGGTGCGTCATTGTCAAAGTCTACAATCAAGAGACAGCTTCATGAATGTAAATACAGAGACTTTACCTCAAGATGCAAACCACTGCAACACTCAAGAACAGAAAGGGAAATCATACTTTGCTAGAAATTATATCCAAAATAAATACACTAAAAAAAAAAAAACTGCCCAGTTCTGGGTAAGGGTAAGATTCTTTAGACAGATGAAACCAAGATTAACTTGTATCCGAATGATGGTTAGAGAAGAATATGGAGAAGGAAAGGAAGGGGTCGTGATCCAAAGCACATCATCTGTCTTAAGGAAAAAAATGAAATGCTCTGAAATGGCCAGGTCCTGTCCTAAACCCAACTGAGCATGCTTTTCATTTACTGAAGATACAGTAAAGGACAGTCAAAACATCTGAAGGAAGGAAACTCAGTACTTGGTGATGTCCATAGGGTCCAGACTTGCAAGCTTGCATCCAAGTACTAAAATAACCCTTATAATTTTGTCAGTTTGTCCAATAACTTTTGAGCTTGTGAAAATGGCTGTAAATTCTAAATGGTTAATGCAGTATATTTGTTAAACCCCTTTGAATTTAAGCTAAAATGGTGGTGTACAGAGGCAAAAAATGATAGCAGTGAATGATGACAGAGACGAGTCGTATATAAAAGAAAGCATTTTACTCACTCAGGTATGGGGTGTGCTGCGGTGGAAAGGATAATGTGAAAGGTTGTAGCTGTGATGCAGAATAAGGCTGTTTGTTAAAGAAATAAAACCAAATAAATTCTCTAACAAATTTTGAAACATTTTTCATAGACCATATTTCTCATACTACAACATATATTGTGCTCTTTACCTGTGATTAATTAGAATGTTATATTTAATAAATTACCCAAATATTATTTATTTAATATTGTCTCTCTGTCACAGTCCCAATTCTCTTGCCAATGGTTTTAATGGGTTCATAAGCATTATTAGGATCCAAGAGCAGCCACTTATTTTTTAAACTTATTTTGTTGTGGCAATAAAATTGATTAACGATATATATTGGAAGAAAAATGCTTTATGCGTTAAATAAAATAATACTTAACAAAATATTAAAAAATAAATAAATAAATAAATCTAGGCCTAGCATTACCTGTTCATGATCAATCCTATTGGTATATAATATGAGGAGCATTGATTTAAAAATGTGATTTTTAACTAGATCCTTATTATAAGCAAATAAACAGTGCTAGCCAATCAAAAATGAAAAGAAAAAAAAAAAATCATTTTTCATAGTTGACAAAAAGCAGAGATTTATTCAGTAGGTTGACAAAACTTCTCATAATCTAATTATATGTTAATACTTTACCCTTTGATAATACTGATGCTGCATAAGAAAAAATGAGTCAGCTACAACAGCAGCCCACCTGGAAAGCTCTATCTGAGCAGACATGCACCTCCTGAGCTGTGTGTGTGTTCACCGCCTCTGTGTGTTGGACGGCTGCAGGTTTTGAGGAGGCTGCAGATGGAGCGGTTTCTACAGGCAGTAGAGAAGAAGCAGCAGCTTGGACTGATGAACCACATGCTGATGTCGACTCACTGCTTTCCTATACAGACACACAGAACTCACGCTGACATGACAAAACATTATGAGCTATAGTGTACAATGCTATCTGAAGTATAAACCTGGAATTGATTCAATTACTGTGATGTTCAAGAAAAATTCTGACTACACATCTTCATTCCCTACATTTCCATGCTTCCTCTCTACCTCTATCGCCGAGTCGCTTGGTTGAGCTGCAATGGTCAGGAAAGGCAGTGTGGGCTGCCCCATTTTAGCCATGCGGGAGATTAGCTTGGCTTTGTCTGCATCTGGAAGCTGCAGTTTACAAGGAGGGAAAAGGAGGAAGAACTGAAGAATTATCTGAAATCTTCATTATTGGGACATTTTCCACAGCAAATAATGAAGTGAAAACAGGGCTTTTAATCAGTTTAATGAATCTGTAGTAAACACTCATGATTGCTTCTATACTCAGCCCTCATCAATGTTTTGGGGCAAGTCTCACAGTTGAAGCTGCAGGTTTATATACCAATACGGTTCAGTTTCATATAATATAAAGTCTCTGCATGCTCCATATGTCAAGAAGAATTCTTCGTTCTCTGTAAATCATGACTTCCTTAGTTATTTTGAAGTAAAATAAGTCCAGACAACTGTGAGATTCGATCCCCGCCCCTTCACCCATGATGCTCAGTGGACCAGAGACTGAATCAGTGAATCACATCCAAGCTGGGAGTGAAGAGGAGGAAGGGGAAGGGGGGGGGGGGAGTACCAAACTCTCAGTTCACACAAAGCTGAAAGGGTTTTTTGATCATAACTGGATCTCAAAGCATAAATAATAATGTGTGCGACGCATCGTCACACCATTGTTTTTTAACATATTGTTTTTATTAATTATTCATATTGAGATTACTTCATAAAATGCCTTGCAAAAGTATTCACCCCCTAGGTGTTTTGTTGCATTACAACCTGGAATTAAAATGGATTTTATGTAAAGGACCTAACAAAATAGTCCAATAGTAGAATGGAAGAAGAAAAACTTATGCACATTGTGTTCACATGACGAGAATAAAAAAAAAAAGATACTCTGCACCTTCAGTAGGCATGTTGTATAATAAAAATATTACAAACCACAAAACAATCCAAAACTCATATATATATATATATACATTCATATATACAGTTGTATGATTTTATATATTCATGTGCAGACTGAAAAGCAGCTTCACAGGCAGGGATCAGATAAAAAAAAAAGAAACCTGGAAAGGATCTTGTTAATGGTTTTCATTTAACAGAAACAGACTCACCTTTGGAAGCTCATTTAGACTTCGGCACTTAACCCATGCCGCTTGATCTCTAAACATTAAACATTAAGTCATTAAATTGCAGATAGCTAGAGATGGCATGTGTATGGAATTGCACTGCACTATAGAATATTCATTTCAGTGGAGTCTTAAATTTTTGTGGTGCCACAAAATGAAGTTCAATTCAATTTATTTGTATAGCGCCATTTACAAAGGACATTGTCTCAAAGCAGTTTTACAAAAGAAGATAAACAGAAAGGAGAGGGAAAATAAATGAATAAATAAAAATAAAGAAATAAATAAATAGAAATAAAAATAAATTATTTTATTTTATCCCTAATGAGCAAGCCTGTGGCGATGGTGGCAAGGAAAAACTCCCTGTGATGATATGAGGAAGAAATCTTGAGAGGAACCAGGCTCAGAAGGGAACCTCATCCTCATTAGGGTGACACTGGACAGTAAATAACGTAACTGTAACTGATTAATGTCCTTTCTATAACAGAAATCAATGGCCCATGAGGAACTATTAGGTCAGTGTAGTTTCTGAGGTCATTATAGACACTAATTCTTTGCTGTCACAAGCTGACAGATGAAATGGCAGATCTGTGACGGTGTGAAAGTCCCCAAGTGGCTCTGTCCACGGCTGTCTCCTGGGTCACAGGCACATCGCACAGGCGATGTTGCGCATTACAGCCAGCTAATGCGACATGGTTGAAAGATTTGTACTTCATTCCTCAATTTTACTGTACTAATTAAAATAATAACCAAGCTTAATTACAAAACTTGTTAGGTTTCTTGCTAATGCCAGTTAATAATCTTGCTAGTTAATGCTGGGGCAGCGGCATGCAGAGACATGGTTTGTGTAGTGAATTTGTGTTGTCAGACTGTGACATGTCTTGCACAAACCCTTGGTCAGAGCAGCCCAAAGCAGACTGGACTGAACTCCCCGCATTTCCATCTAGTGACTTGTTGCTGTCTGTAGATCCTGCAGCAACTTTGGAGAAATTAACCTAGATAATAGGTTGTGTCAAATACCAAAGAAAAAAAAAAAACAGCATTTAGTTTAAACATTAACTAACTACCACTGAGCAGATGTGAGAAAACTACACTGAAATGTGCATGTCTCATTCAATGAAATGAAGAGAAAGATGGAGCACCTACCTGCTGAACCTCTACAGCAAACACGAGTGTGCTGGAGGGTGGCAAACGGTTTGGATCAACTTTTGACCCGTAACTCATGCTGGGGGGAACAATTATAAGACGTCGACCTCCTTTCTGCATTCCTAACATCCCCATTTCCCATCCCTACCCAAGAGGAAGAGGAAAAACTGAGCAGATCTGACTGGTTAAGCAGGACATGCACCGATCAGGTATAACATTATGAGCAGTGACCAGTGAGGTCAATAACACTGATGATCTCCTCATCATGGCACCTGTTAGTGGGTGGGATATATTAGGCAGCAAGTGAACATTTTGTCCTCAAAGTTGATGTGTTAGAAACAGGAAAAATGGGCAAGTGTGAGGATTTGAGCGAGTTTGACAAAGGGCCAAATTGTGATGGCTAGAAGACTGGATCAGAGCATCTCCAAAACTGCAGCTCTTTGGGGTGTTCCCGGTCTGCAGTGGTCAGTATCTATCAAAAGTGGTCCAAGGAAGGAACAGTGGTGAACCGGAGACAGGGTCATGGACGGCCAAGACTCATTGATGCACGTGGGGAGTCGGTCCATGTGATCCGATCCAACAGACGAGCTACTGGTGCTAAAATTGCTGAAGAAGTTAATGCTGGTTCTGACAGAAAGGTGTCAGAATACACAGTGCATGACGGGTCAGGGCTGTTTTGGCAGCAAAAGGGAGACCAACACAATATTAGGCAGGTGGTCAAAATATTATGCCTAATCGGTGTACGTGTAATAATTAGCTTTCACAAATATAATGAATGCCTCACCATCCGAGGCGTGTCAGAGCCCAGGCTCACTCGCTGGACCTCGTCTCTGCATGAGGTGGAATCAAATAACTGCAAAACAAAGTCACATGGATCCTGCTGTAACAAACCTCTCTCGAATGGAACAGGACGCGCAGCAGAAACACAATTATGAGCTCTTATCTCAAACTGCAGGACTGGCATGACTTCTGTTGCTGCTTGGCTCTGATGTTCTCATATAAATGGACAGAGCTTGTTTAGTTAATGTGCTCAGAATAAAAACTGAATATACCCATGCTCTTTTTTCTAAACGCAGAGAATGAAACTCACATTCCAAAGAGTTCTATCCCTTTTATACCACAGCACATCTGTAACTGATTACATTTCATTTTAACTGATAAAATAGAAAGGTATTTCTTTTTATTGTGTTTACAGCTTACTGTTTTTATTTACGTTGTAAATCTCTAAACAGTCATTCCCACAGTAGCCTGATTTTCGCCCAATCTTGAGGGAAAGATGTTACATAAGAAGTTACATAAAAATCTCAAAGTGAACGTTCTCGAACCTTACACCTTAAAAGGAATCTTTATCTACATCTATTTATGCCCACTATTTGGGCAGTGTTACTCAGAAGGTCAGGGTTCAAGCTCCAGCACCAGCAAGATGCCACAGTTGGGCCCCTGAGCAAGGCCCTTAACCCACTCTGCTCCAGGGGCACTGCATCATGACTGACCCTCCTTGACCCCAACCTCCAAAACCTCCAAAATGTTTTTTCGTCTGTTAAATAACACAATCCATTTCCAGTTAAATTTTGATTACATGGAGCTTCAACCACACAGATCTCCATGGATTCATTACCACAGAATAATAAAACGAGAATAGAACGAGTGCATGACTTGTTACAGTCTGAAGTAAAATCACTGTTAAAGATTCTAGAAAATTCAGACAGCATTGTGCTATATGAGTAATCACAGCATTCATGCACCATTTTATCCTACAAACATCTGATTTACATTATCTTCATTGTGTGAAAGCTCAGATCAAGCTCTTTAAGGGCAAAGGAAGCAAGCAAACACACACACACCTGCCCCATAGCATGATTCTGAAGCAGCCAGCTGGACAAGGCCACCTCCACTGTGTCCCCCATGCAGACTGTCTGTCCCTCACCATGGACCAAGTCCTGAGTCAGCAGCGTGTCCCTGCAGGTCTGACTGTTCCACCGGGCCACACACACCTGATGCGCACATACATTGGGAAACAGAAGTGGGAATACTCTGGGAGTGTTGTTAAGTACATGTTTAAAGCAAGTCAGTTAAAACACATCATATCATATTTCTTCGAGGTGATGTTTTGCAAGATGACTTAAAGCACCTGATTAAAATTCTTAACAAATCTAAACCGACATGAAAAATAGGAAAAGCATCTGATGAATTCATTTAAAATATTATTTTGAAGAATACTTCATGGCATTCTGAATCTGTAAATACAAGAGCGGAAGAATATAACAAGAACACACACAAACCGATGCTCTTCTGCATTAAAATATAAAAACAAATATAAAAACAAACAATGCCTGACTTTTCCATCAGTCACTACGTACAGCTATGTTTAACTACAGCTAGCCGCTAACTAATGGCATGCAAACTTATTTTTATGAAAGCCATTATTTGCCATGCTGTTCATGTTCCCTGGTGAAAGGTGACTAATTTCCCCTAAATAAGCACAAAATTAGCAAAAAGGAAATGCCACCACGCCACTTCACAACCATTGTGTGTTTGCATACTGGATCAAGTGCCTCTTGTATGTTAGGTAAGGAATAAAACAGCAGGATGTGTGCATTTTATAGGAAAATGATCCAGCACAGTGTGATGCAGCACGTTAAGCAGATTATTTTCTAATAACAGTAAATTGTGTTATTCCTCTTGAGCTACCATAAATGAAAGCTTCAATGTGTTGTATGATTCATTTTGTTAAATAACAAACCCTTTAAATCTGTATATTGTTAGCTTTACGTTATCTAAGACATCTACCAATCAAGGCCCAGTGTACAAGCTGTTACTATGGAAACAAAATGATTAGACCAGAAATTAATCCACATCTTCCAATTTGAGAATTTAACCACACGCTGGTACAAGAAGCAATAACGTGTTTAATTCTAAGATTTTCAGTGGTTTCTTACATGAATGCGACAAATCCTCTGCAGTGACAATTTTTACACTCTAATTAAATGCCCCACTTTGTAAATATACACCGATCTGGCATAACATTATGACCACCTGCCTAATATTGTGTTGGTCCACCTTTTGCTGCCAAAACACCCCTGACCTGTCCACTAGATCCCTGAAGGTGTGCTGTGGTATCTGGCACCAAGACGCAGCAGATCCTTTAAGTCCCGTAAGTTATGGGACTTAATGGATACTTACATGACTTAAAGGACACCGTTGATAGATACTGACCAGCGCAGACCAGGAACACCCCACAAGAGCTGCAGTTTTGGAGATGCTCTGATCCAGTCTAGGCATCACAATTTGGCCCTTGTCAAACTCGCTCAAACCCTTACGCTTGTCCATTTTTCCTGATTCTAACATCAACTTTGAGGAAAAATGTTCACTTGCTGCCTAATATATCCCACCCACTAACAGGGGCCATGATGAGGAGATAATCAGGTCTTATTCACTTCATCTGTCAGTGCTCATAATGTTATGCCTGATCTGTGTGCATTACAAGCTTAGATGACCTTGTAAGATCTGTGCACAAAATTGTGCAGGTGATTACCTCTTTACAGAAGTCTAGTCTAGCTTTCTCCGAGTCAAACTTCAGAGACCAGCTCTGCCGCTGATCATCATAGAAGGCAGTGTAGTGACCCGGCTGAACCTGTGGAATGAAATAAAATTATTGTGCACAGCGCTGCCGGTACTGTAAACTACACAAACAGTGAATAAAAGGCAGAGATCGGCTTGCCGTGAGAACAAATCCATGGTGGATTCGTGCTGTAGTGATTTGTTTCTGCTGACTGCCATACAGCAGGACTTTATACTGCAAAGACCAGGCCATGAATTATCCATACACATGTAAACACCCTCATCACAAACACATGAGAATGGCTTGATCGGTTATTCTCTTGACTGTTATCCTCTCACCTCTTTGTTCAAGTGGTTTCCCAGGATGGCAGCGCCCAACTTGCCATGTGCCACGTATTGTCCGTTCACACTGAAAAAATCATTTTGTTAGACACACTTTGTTAGAATTTTATTATAACCAGATATAAGAATAAGTCAGCTATTTCATTTTACACAGTCAATCATAATCACTATTTTGTAGTCACATTTACTTACAAGCGAAATGCATGGACAGCAACAGCC
The DNA here is from genome assembly GCF_019097595.1 of Hemibagrus wyckioides. Lineage (NCBI taxonomy): Eukaryota > Metazoa > Chordata > Actinopteri > Siluriformes > Bagridae > Hemibagrus > Hemibagrus wyckioides. The sequence continues at coordinate 11,146,446 of NC_080737.1, read as the reverse complement.
AGTAAAACAGCTGGAGCTGGTGGAGGAGGAGGGGGACCTAAAATGGTAGAAACCACATTTGACCACATTAATGCTCCTCTACTAAGGCTACGGGTATTTTATTTGACAAAAAATGCTAAAAATGTGCCATCAGGTGTACCAAGAGTGGAGGGGACTTTTTTAGGCTGCTTGGGGGCAGTGAACTTGAAAGACTCATTTCCTTCAGACTCAGCTTGGCACAGACCAAAGAGAGAGGCCAGCTTCGCCCTGTGAATCAAAATACACACACACACAGACACACAACACACTCTTTTTATCACTTATACATCTTGAGAGCAAAGGCAGAAAGCTTGTTCCATTGTTTTATAGTTAAAGGAGTGTTACAATATTGGTTCAGTGATTCATTGTGATGGTTCAGTTGACCGCACATACTCTAAAAATGTTTTACTAGCTAGAAAAACAATGTAGAATTACTTTTAAAGGTCAACAACTCAAGCAGATCAATATATTACATTGACAGAACCCATTTCAACCCATACATCACAGTTAAGAACCACATAATCACAAGGGCTGTTCTTTTCAAGAGTGATGCTGAACCAGGCAGACAACCCGCTGCTTCCCTTAAAGTAAGATTTCAGCTCAAATTTTTTTTTATAAAATATTTATAAAATATCAACAACTGATTCCCTTGACTCAACTGTGATGATAATTCAAAGTACTAACACGGCAACAATTTTATTAATTTAGTCTATTTATTTAAGTTGAGAAAGGTATATCTGACCTTTTAATATAAAAAAATATATCACTTTATAAATGCACTTGTCCTACATCATGTAGGTTAAGAAGAGAAACTCCAGACCAGACTCTCAGAAGATCTAATGAGCTTCCACATGTTCAAGTTGAAATGAACACATTAGGGGGAAAAAATGGAAAACTGAAAACCATACTGGCATCAAAATAACCAACAGAAACAGAAGAGTGCTCGACAAGCCAAACTAGATCATCATCATAGACAACAAAGCACTACATATTCACCAAAACGTTAAAATCACTTCTTTAATCAGACTGCAAGCGTGCTGCAGGTTTCTGTAGTCCTATATAAAAACACCTTTCAGCTAATATTCCTTTAGCACATTCTTCTGATTCACAAGGATTTCGATCTCTGGAGGCTGAGAATGTAGTGTACTGACCCCTGCACCTCTCTCCACAGATAGTCAGTGTCCCACATAGCCGACATGAGCACCAGGTTTCAGTCACTGCCCAGCAGCGAAGATGAACAGCTTTTCTCTCACTTCAGTCCATCCTGTGTGATTCCTGTCTGAATCACAGCTAGTGAATCCACTTGCACTCTAACAACTAGCATGTGAAAGGAATTACAGCAAGCAGTCTTGCGCCTTGACATAACGTATGCTCTACCATCACATGAGCTCTGTGTTTTGGCTGGGTTTTTGTGTCCTCATTCTGTTTTCTGAAACACAAAACATCCACCAAGTCACTCAATCGAACCTTAACTTTGAGGTATTCATGCATATCTTCCGTTATGTTGCTTATCTATGAGACAAAACCCAAGTATTAATCATGAGGGCAGATTAAAAAGGCAGAAACTACAGGAAACCCAGGGGGAAAGTGTTTGAGAATTTGAATGGATGTATACCAGGTCAGTCATTTGTCATGTACTTAGTGATTCTGGGGCTAATTTGCTGGATGAAGCTCTTCTTTATTGCAGTGAGAAGTGAGAAGACATACAAAGGCATTTAATCTTCAAACAGGGACTCTGCTTGGATAGATAGCACTCTATGAAAAAAGTACATCAAGATTAATGGTCATGTTAGCATGAAAACTGAAGCTGATCTGTTTGTACAGAGAGTAGAGATGAGGAGGTGAGAGAGCTGGACCTAATAAATGATTAAAGCGCTGTTTTATTGCACTCTTTAGGTGAAGACGAAGTAAGGGCCAAACCCCCTGGCATCAATATCAGCAGGCAGTCAGATGGCAGTGTGTGTAATATAGGCATGGCACTGTGAGAACCCAAGTGAAAACAGAGCAACATGTCAATGGAAATTTAAACAAAATCAAACATAAAAAAGTCAACTCAGGATTTAATAGTCAGTTAATGTTTGGTATTTGGCCTGATATGATATGATCCTAAAATCTTAGCACTTATTTTTTCACCAACAGCCCAAGTGTAGAAGGCTAAACATTGCACCTACATCTTAATTATAATACTACTGCAAACACATTTTAATCACTCCAAGCCATAGTTCAGTCAGTAAGAATGATTTAAGACCTAGAATAATGACCGAAGAATGCGAAAAAAACCCCACATCTGACGTCATTTATTTTGAGAAACAAACATACTTAATCTTCCATCTCCAGCTGGAGCGCATGCGCATGCTTGAAGCCCAACGTGCCCTTAATTCAGGAGCTGTAATAGCCTAAAGTTCCTTAAAATACTACCTTACACTCTTACCCGCTTTTAGGAGCCAGAAATTCTCCGTCGTGATAATCAGGAAAAATATCTTTAATTTCTTTCATCCTGGGCAGAGAGAGAGAGAGAGAGAGAGACTAGTGACAGAGAGAGACTGCAAGGCACGCGATCGTCCCCAAAATCCACTGCGCGCGAGGACACGGCAGCTATCGACGACGCAGGTGGTCGGTGACGTCACGCTATCAGGAGCAGGTAGGCCAGCTCACGCGCCAACCAATTACCAATTAGGAAGGGCGTGTTTACATGTTGTGTTATATGCATGCTCACCAACACTTGATCCAGTTGACATATCCTCAGAATATCTTGGAATCTTATCATCATCAGCTTCCTGCTTAACTATTTTGCCTCCATGTGTAACTCTATCCTGCCATAAGCGTGTTGAAATACTTTTGATGGAGGATCTTTGCAATTTTCCTTACATGTATTTGTTGATACACAAAGCCAAGGAAGTTTTATCTAAGCTTTATCCATCACATCCTCAGTCAAGTTCTTCCTTGTGGCAAGATTTAGAATAGATATCAATGCAAGATAACCGTCTTGTAAATCACAAAGACACCTTGCACTTTTTTGGGCACCGCAATAGAAAGCAATCCTTGGCAATTTAGCTTTATAATAATGAACCTTCTTTAGAAAATATAGTATTTTGGCTTCACTAATTATGAAAATGAACATATAGACTACAAAAATGTAAGATGCTAGATACTAACACATTTTGGTGTCTTGTTAAAAAAGATGTGGAAAGTTATATGCCAATATTTTTACAGCAGGTTTAACTGTTTGTATTTTTACATTTGTATTTTATTCTGTATTTGCTGCTTCCCCCATTAGGTTGTTTATATTGTTTACATTGTTGTCTATGTCTGTGAACTAATATTGGTAATCATATACGGACAAAATGACTCATAAAAGATCTACCAGATGAAATGGTCAGTGGATGTCGGTAAAAGTTAGACAGATCTACCAGAGTGTCCGACAAAGAGCCGACAAATCAGCATCATTTTCTCATGAAACATGGACTGTCCTTCTTTCTATCTGTCTTTATTTTACTGAATAATCTAACCACAGGCCAGGCAAACTGAATGTAGTTACTAAAAGTGGATGTGGCTCATCACTGGTGTCTCAATCAGCAAAACATTAAGTGCCTTATGAAAGACTGAAAAATAAAAATATATTCCTTGTATAAACAAAATTATAACTAACAATATAAAAGATAGAAAATAGGCACACGCAGAAGATATGCATGAAAAGCCTATTATAGTGTAACTCAAATGACTGTTACTGTGATTACATAACCCTGTCCTGTTTCAGTTAGAGCCAATGACCACAAGACACTGACCTCTACAACCATCTCTTTTATTGTTCAATATATGAATGAACATTTTCTTTCAGAATAGAAATGATTTCCTCACTTGTAGTCGTTACAAGGCACATTAATCTCACGATAAAAAAAAGGTGAAAATAAAAGGAGTGTCTATGCAGTGCTGTAGCAATTAGAATCTGAAAATGCAGTACATGGCACTCATTATTACAAGAATGGTCAATAATTTACAGTATGGTCCTGTATAAATCACTGTGCACATAAGTGAAAACCTAGTATTTCTGCCCAGTATTTAAAATGTATTATAATGATATGATTCCAAATTAAATTCTCTCTCTCTCTCTCTCTCTCTCACACACACACACACACACACACACACACAAAAACAGCATAGTGGCAATTGATCATATGAAAAGTCCCACTTCACTGATTTATCACTTATTCTCAGTTTTCATTATTTTAGATTAATAAAAATTAAATGCACCATTTTATCAGACATACACTCTACAGCATGGAAGATGAAAGGTAGTAATTTTTTTTAGGTAATTTTGTGCCTACTGCTGAAAAAACCCCCCAGTCCAATGGCATTTCTTTCAAACATCGACTTCAGTCACCAGTTCAGTAAAACAACATAAAAAGTCTTCTCATTGCAAACAGCAGCTCTGTGCAAAGCGATTGACACACACTCCATTAAAGGATCAAATATTTATCTTTAACCTAATGTCCTCTGAAGTACTTCAATGTAATGGCCACAGAGTCAGAAGCGAGCTTTGCTGTCCTCACAGCTTGGATTTGAATGTCTGATCCAGCAGGCTCTTCATGTCCAGCAGAGCATCCTCAAGAGCATGGGCCAGTCGTGTGGCACTGGTGTCTGCACAGCTGTTAAAAGCAGAGACTGCAAAGTTAATGTGTTTCTCCATGGGGTTGTAGCAGACACCGTAGCCATCATGCACCACTGGGCCAAAACACATCACGCAGTCAGTCTTAGCTGGAACCTGGACGGAGAAGGAGATGATAAGGAGACAGAATGAGGAGGGAGAAGTCAGAGAATCTAACATACCAAAGTAAAAGACATGATGTTCGTACCTGGCTTGTGGAAAGGTTGTAATGGTTGGCTCTGGCATAAGACATGTCCGTGAAGATTTCTGGCACAGAGGACGAGTCTTCAACAGCCTGCAGCTTCAGGCCAAGCAAATGTCTGTCGATGGCTTGGCCACGGATCGCCTTCAAATTCAAATTTCATACCATTTATTAATTCATTCACATTTTAATGAGATATTACATATTATATATTATATTTTAATCACCTACATTTTACATGAAACATGTTTCCTAAACTTACGATCTATGCAAGCGGTTTATGACTTTTTTTTAAAGATTTTAAATCACTTTTAAATCAAATATTAAAAAATATTGAATTGGTTGTGCCTCAATCAGCTCTCTATACACCATACATACAGTGTGACTATACACACTGATATTGTGTACATGACTTGGCTCACTACACACTAGGAAACTGATGACTCAAATTCTTGCGTCATTCTAATAACACAAAATATTCAAGTTTGTATGCCATAAATTTTTAGCTTAATTACACATTTCATGTATTTCAATCAAATCAGTTAAAAATATTTAAACACTTAAAGGTCATTTGGTCTAAACTGTGTGTAAAATGTAAAGTAAATGTAAAAAAAAAAAAAAAAAAACGCTAAACACTGATAGGCTACTTAAGAAGTTGGAAGAGAGTTAGTCTGTATTTTTATTTATTTATTTATTTAGAGCAGAGAGGCTTCCAGAAATGTCATTTCCAGAAAGTGAACATGGTGGGCACTGATGTTCCTGAATTGTTGCAGTGCACTGTGGGATTTTTTTGTGACTCACTGATCAGTGCCCTGACTACTGAACCAAGGAGCTGACTGAAACAGACCCATATTCTATGTAGCAAGTACATCCACTGACTAGGGAGCCATTCCAACTACGCTATCAGCTGCAAGAATGTATAAATGTGGACAAGTGATACAAGCTGATAAAATGTGTACTGTTAATATTCAATCTGCCTCTGGCATTATAATAGTTCATTTTTACACATATTCAAACTTGTTCATTCAAGTAACCTGTTTATCATGCTCAGAGCCATGGTGAAGAAAGAACAGCCTGGTGCAGAGCCAAAAACCTCTCCCTGAATGTCGACAAGACCAAAGAGATGGTTGTTGACTTCAGGAGAGCACAGAGTGACTATTCTCTGCTGTTCATCGACGGATCCTCGGTGGAGATCGTCAAGAGCACCAAATTCCTTGGTGTCCATCTGGCGGAGAACTTCACCTGGTCACTCAACACCAGCTCCATCACCAAGAAAGCCCAGCAGCGCCTCTACTTCCTGAGGAGGCTGAGGAAAGCCCATCTCCCTTCCCCCATCCTGACTGTGTTCTACAGAGGGACCATCGAGAGCATCCTGAGCAGCTGCATCACTGAATGGTTTGGGAGCTGCACCGTCTTGGATCGCAAGACCCTTTAGTGGATAGTGAGGACAGCTGAAAAGATCATTGGAGTCTCTTTCCCCTCTATCACGGACATTTACACCGCACGCTGCATCCGCAAAGCTAACAGCATTGTGGACGACCCCACACACCCCTCACACACACTCTTCACCCTCCTGCCATCTGGAAAGAGGTACCGGAGCATTCCGGCCCTCACAACCAGACTGTGTAAAAGTTTCTTTCCTCAAGCCATCAGGCTCCTCAACAACCAGGACTGAACTGTTCTACACTCTCATTCACACACACACACTCTCACTCAGGACTGAACTGTATACAACTCTCTGTCTCTCTCACACACATATACACACACACCCTCTCTCTTGACTGTGTGGATGCACACACACACACATAATTTATATTGTTCATTACTTATTGCACTACCTCTACCTGTCATCCGCTGCTATAGTCATATTTATGTTTATTTCTATTTGCACTACCTCAACCGCTGCTGTTGTTTTTTTTCACAATATTTTTTTACATCATTTCATTTTATCTTATTTTATTTCACTTACATTCCATTACACATGTTCTTTTCTTTCTTTTTCGGCGCTAAGTGTCCTGTGTTCTTTTTGTGTTGTCTTTCTTGTATTTATTGTCTTTTGCACTGTCTTGTCTATGCTCTGTTTGCACCTAGCTGCACACTGTGCACTTTACGTGGCTAAGACAAACTTCTGTCCTAGCTCTGTGGTGTTGTTTTTTTGTGTTGAACTCTTTGTTGTTGTATGTTTATGTAGCACCAGGTCCTGGAGAAACGTTGTTTCATTTCACTATGTACTGCGTCAGCTATATGTGGTTGAAATGACAATAAAGCTTCTTGAATCTTGATTCCTCACACCTATAGCCAATTTAGCACAGCTAGTCTGCCTACTGACCAGACTACACAGTAACCTGAGCTCAGGACCGAACCTGCGACCCTGGAGCTGCAAGATTGTAACACAACCAGCTGCATCGTTATGCCACTCTTTTTACATAACTCAAAGCATAATGATATTTGACAGCAGCTAAACACATGTCCAGTGATGAACACTTTCCTAAAATGAATATCTGCATGAATGCACAAATTTAAAGCAGAGAGGAGTCACTCACCATGTCTGTGTACACTCTGTGGGCCTTCACTGCCTTCTCCAGCAGAGTCACCTTCTCTGGGTTCTGTTGAACAAAACAGTCATCACCAGAGGAACACTAAACTAACAAATGTACTAATAATCCAAAACCTTAACAAAATTCCACCAGTGCTGGTGTGCTACATTTGATTTTAAGCGAATCATATTTATATTTATAGGCATCTGTAGTTTCTGTTATGTATTTAAATCCTCATGCACAGAAGACAGCCAGGAAATTGCTTCCAGTTTGATTTATGTAACTGTCCTAAAAATCCTAATACTCAAATTTTTGCCATTTGATGGAGTTTTCAATGTGAGGCGATAAGATGTGATGATGGATAAATCAACCTGCTTGGCGAGGTCGTCCATGGCTCGGACAAAGTTGGCAGAGTCGATGGTTGCTGAGCGAATGGTGTCTGTTCGGCCCAGTTTGAACATGCGCAGAGAGGCACTCTCGTACGTGGCACAGCAGTGCTTATACAGCCTTAACACATAAAACATGAGCTTGAATTACGTTGAAATGGCAAACTCTTTAAGGTAAGGTAAGATCTGACTTTATTATCATTGTATACAATGCAATGAGATTTAGTGTGGAAACTGTCAGAGAGCAACAAGGACACTTGAATGACATAATTTAAACCTAATGTAGCTCAAATTTCAGTATATCCATGTATACACCAATCAGCCATGGCATTAAACCACCTGCCTAATAATGTGTGGGTCCTCTGGTGCTGCCAGAAGGTGGGAGGTGACAAAGTAACATTCACATGGATGCCAGGACTCAGAGTTTCGCAGCAGAACACTGCCCGGAGCATCACACTGCCTCTGCCGATTTTTCCTTCTTCCCATAGTGCATCCTAATATCATCTTTTCTTCAGGTAAGCTTTACCCAAACACTTGACCATCCCAATGATGTAAAAGCAATGGTGATTCATCAGACCAGGCACCTTCTTACATTGCTCTATGATCCAGTTCTGATGCTCACATGCCCACTGTAGGTGCTTTCAGCGATGGACAGAAATCAGCACACTGGACACTCTGACAAGTCTACCTTACACTTGTTGTTTTGACATATTTCTATCATAGCAATGTGTTCTACAGTAGCCCTACATTGAATTACAGGCACCAATTTTCCTTTGCTGGTTCACTGGATGTCTTCATTTGGACCATTTTTGATAGATACTAACCACTGCATGCCAGAAACACCCCACAAATCTTGCTAATGCCCTGATCCAGTCGTCCGGCCTTTACAATTTGACCCACTTCAAAGTCACTCAGATCCTTACACTGGCTCATTTTACCTGCTTCCAAAACATCAACTTTGAGAACTGACTGTTCATTTGCTACCTAATATATTTCATCACTTGTCAAGTGTCACTGCTATGAAATAATCGCTGTTATTCACGTCAACTGTCAGTGGTTTTAATGTTATGGCTGATGGGTGTATAATACATACATATATCTCTGTACTCTGTTCATGCTTAAATGATATAGTTAGCTTAAACAAAGCAGGTTCAGACAAACTGAAATAAGTTCATTTGCTGAGACTTACCTGTAATAAGCCAGCTGTAGAGCCACCTGAAAAAATGCATCAGGACTCATCTTATAAGACTTTGGAACATTTTTACCAAAGTGGCAGAACACAACCACCCTCACATCCAAGTCGTGAACTATTCTGTGGGAAAGAAAACAATAATGAAATGTACTAACTGCTTTAAAATGTGCATGCGGATGGGTTTAACACTGTATGTATTTCCTGAGCATTTTATTTCCTTTCAGATTCAAGACTATAGTGAGTGATTTTTTTTTTTTTTTCATCTCTGACACAGAAGAGATATTGAGAAAATAATATCCCAAACTGCTCTGCTGATACACCTATACCAGCATCTTATCATGACGGTGTAACTGCTGCTCAGAATGACCCATCACCCAAATCATATATCTGGAGATCCCTTTCCACTGATGGCCAGTTTCGTATGATGTGCAAGTCAGTAAGTGCACAGTGCATTCAGTTAAAAGGCAAAGCACACATATAATAATTTGATAGTCAGTACAGATATTTCCACATTGTATTTAATAAATGAATAATTGAAAGCAGAAGTTAATGTTATATGAGATATGAGTTATATGAAAGCTCTTTGGAGCAGATAGGACGTGCCACGCATTCATAACTGCTTTTGGTGTAAACTGGACACCCTGGAGCCATGAGGTGGGTCCACTGTTCAGTCAGTTCCAATAAAAGGTTTTGGCAAACAACTATTATTATTATTATTATGTATTTATTTTTATTTATTATTATTATTATGTATTTATTTTTATTTATTATTATGTATTTGTTTTTATTTATTATTATTACTAAATTATAATTATCTAATTATTTATTATTATTTATTTCAATTATTATGTATTCTATATTTATTATATTTACCCCTGATTTCAGTCTTTAAGTATGCAAGTACAGGACCCTGAACTTGTTAACTAAATTTTGTATAAGATTTAAGTTTTAACCCACAAATATTAAGAAAGAAATTCAACAAATGTGAAAAGAAAAAAAAAAAAAAAAATCAAAACATTACTAGAAATCACAACAGGCCATGAACGTCAGACTGAATCAGAGAAGAAGACAGATCTAGAGATTCTCACAGATTCATGTTCTGCTTAGCCTCCTCGATGTCGCTTTTAACTTCTGGTGTGATGTTGAAGTGCAGTTTCTGAGGCATGGGCAGAGGAACCATGGGGGTCCGAATCATTTCTGGCTTCTTCCTAATGGACAGGATCAAATTTAACACTTAGAGCTGACAAGGTTCTGGGCACAATCTGTTAAAATGGTCTGCGTTAGGATAGTTATCTTGCTACATACGTGTACTCCACCACATGATCAATCAGTGCTATGATCGGAGGACCTTCTGCAGGGGCGTGTTCATAGATCACACCGCATGTCCCATCTTCACCGATGATAAACTGCACACAAGGAAACAGCCAAGCTCAGGGCAACTGCAGGGTATTTCCAATGACCTTTCACCTATATATCTATTTGCTAACCCAGGACACATGTTAGTTCTTCCTGCCCTGGATAAATAATGATCTAAAATAGTGAGCGACTGAATAAAAAATAAGCTTGTGCGACGTTAAGTTACAGAGACACATTTAGTTTCAATTGATTTAAAGAAAAAGAACTTTAGAAAGAAAATGATTATATACTGTACATTGCTTTCCTAAGCAATCATATTTGATCATCTGTGAATTCTGCAGTGTGGCCAAACCCTGAATCAAAATCCTTTCTGAAAATGAAAATAAATTTAAAGTAATTTACATGAGTGTTATCACTCTGGTATTTTTGCCCATCCCTGCAGGCTAACCTGAAGTGTTTTATCAAACCAGCGGTTTCCACTGTTCCAGCGGCTGCCTCCTCCGTGCAGCATCTGCACAGCTGCTCGAGTGGGGTACATCTCGTCCGAGGCTTGAGGCATTGGAGCGTCCAGACACACGGTAAAGATGCTCCTCTGAATCGCCTGCACTGACTCATTATTCGTTCTGTCTGGAAGAGACAGATGACGTCAGGTTTTACATAATTCATTTTAAAAAATTATTAAAGCAACCTGAGCTTCACATTCTTATGTGCATCTTTACTAAACAACTGGAATCACAGAACTCTCTAGTATGTCTTTATAGTCTGTATCCTGTTCCAGCGTGACAATGCCCCTGTGCACAAAGCTTCATGAAGACATGGTTCGCCAAGGATGGACTGGATGAACTTGAATCTCCTGCACAGAGCCCTGGCTTCAACCCCACTGAACACCTCTAGGATGAACAGGAACATTGACTGCACCCCAGACCTCCTCACCCAACATCACTGCACCCAGACCTCCTCACCCAACATCACTGCACCCAGACCTCCTCACCCAACATCACTGCACCCAGACCTCCTCACCCAACATCACTGCACCCAGACCTCCTCACCCAACATCACTGCACCCAGACCTCCTCACCCAACATCACTGCACCCAGACCTCCTCACCCAACATCACTGTCTGATCTCACTAATGCTTTCGTAGCTGAATGATCACAAATCCACAGTCACGCCCCAACATCTAGCGGAATGTCTTCTCAAAATAGTGGAGCTCTTGGAGTGGGTTATAACAGCAAAGGGACTAAATCTGGAATGGGTGTGATGATCAGATGTATAGTATATACGTATATGGATGAAAATTTCCCACATGAAAGCTTTTTACCAGTTAAGAGCTTTAAAGAGCAATGTTTAAAGATAACAGGACAGAGTAAAGCATGTGTTTAAATTTCGCCACTTAAAATGGAAGTATCTGTTCAGAGTCCATGGTGCTAGTCAAACAAAGCAAAAACATAACCATTTCAACCTGTCCAATTTATTGTCATGAACTAATCACTAACTAGCTGTTTATCCAGACCTCCTTTGCATACCTTACCTACCTTTAATGAGGTTGGCGTAGGCTTTGCCCCAGCTGTTGCGGTGATTGGAGGTGAGGATGCCGATCGGCTCCTCGTTAGCCTGGAGGGAAGAGTTACAGATTCTGTCCAGCTGAATATAGAGCTGATCCACTGTCAGTGGTGTGCCATCACTGTTGTACACATCCAGCACAAAGAACTGCAGCAGGAGAGAGAGAGAGAGAGAGAGAGAGAGAGAGAGAGAGAATAGTCATGTATGTCAGTGCTGTGGCCTAAATCTAAACTGAAAATATGACGTTTAATGTATTTGATTTAGATTTGGTCCACCACCTGCAGAATCATAGTGTCTTGATACATGAGTTTTTAAGTTAATGTGCATGCTGTGGAATTAATAAAACATAATGGGGTGGGGTGATGAGTTCTGACATAATGTGGACTTCCTCTGAAAGTCTTATATCCATTAAAAATCAGATGAGGGTTGGTTTATAGGGTATAAGCTGCCTGTTGGTTGAAAATCTGAAGCATTTCTTGAAGGATCTGCCTCTGCACACTGACCTGGAAGTTGTGCACCACGGTGATGTGAGTTGGAGGCCTCTTGCTCAAAGCGTGATTCACCACCGAGTCTCTTGTGATGCCGGGTATGCGGCAAGAGGACAGAACCTGATAATACTGATTCATACACAGCGGCTTCCCACCAAGATACTCCACCGGTAACGTTTCACTGAAACACACAACACGCTCGCCGTTAGAAACCAATCTGAATGAAGAAAAGACTGCTGGATTTAATACAACAGCTTTTCAAGTGCTGGGGCTGGGGGGGTTCACTCACTTGTCAATCATGGTCTTGAAATCCAAAACTCCTGCAATCAGTTTAGCTGCGTATCTGTGAGAAACAAACAGCAAAGAATGCAAAGGATCAAATAAATATTACCTCCAAATAAGCAGCTGATGCTACAGTACCACTTTGCTGTATGGATTTGTTCTCAAATTTCCTGTTGTATAAATTGTTGAGTCAAATATTTTTGAGCTGGCTGTGATGATTTAGACAACTGGATGCTACACGTTTTGATTACTTCTTAGCTACTATAGCTTAATTTCATTTTTGGCCAAACTATTCATTTAAATGTGCATTAAAACTATGCATAATGTGCCAGAATTATTTATTTGCTGCATGTTCTCTGTCCTGTGGTACAATACTTCTCTTCATAGCTCTGTCCAGTGGCTGAACGTATACCAACAAACTCAAAAGTTAGACAATCTAGTGCATCAACTGACCTCTTTTACTGAAGCTGCATTAAAAACACGAATACTTTAATACTTTTCAAAATGGTGCTAAAATCGTCTTACATATTGTGTCTAAAACAGAAAATCTTCATGAGAATTGAGAAACCAATTAACTGGCACAAATTCACATGATCAGTAACTAACCATGCTCACATTAATGTAATAAAAATAATGATGATGATAATAATAATAATAAAGTGATCTGTTACATGTATCAGTGGTCACACCAGGGCTCTGACACTACATACACAACGCAACCCTGGAAATGTGTATGACTAGGCTGTATTTTGTCATGGTCACTGTTTATTAATGATCCATCTAAGGTGTGGTTATAATAAAAGTTTCAGACAACGGTGCTGGACTCGATAGTGCTGCTAACTCAAGCTGACATACTGCTGACTATCCTGCTTGTGTCACTCTGAACAGCTTTTAAGTCCAGGGTTAAGTCTCAGGAGTAACTTTTCTGTATTAAATCCTCAACCCTGAATATGAGCCAATAACACAGACATCCTCTGGTCCGAGAGATCAGATCACAAGATGCATGTGACTCACATCTGTATTTAATGCCGTCCACTTGGTGATCTGATCACTGAGGCGGATATAAATATAGCCTGAACAGCGTCATGGTGAAGTCTATATGGAGGTTTTGCTCAATCATTGCACATAGTGTACACAATAAAACAGATCTGAGGTCAGTCTTTAAGAAGTTTGAAGAAAACTAGACCCAGATCAGCATTGACCCTGTAGTTTCAGCATTCTACGCTCTGTGAGTGAGCTCAGATTCAGTTGGCTGGGGTTAGTGTGTACAAAGGTCATCACTGCTGCCAGCTTTATTATTAGTTTTGGAAACCCTGGCAGAAGACCTTGATCTTAGTCAAGCCTAAAGAGCTGTGTACAAGTCATTATTTACACACGAGCTCTAGATCTCCATTCACCAGTCTGTTTAGAAGAGCATGTGGTATTTTTCATTTTTTGCTTTAAAAATGACAGATTTACATTCAAAAAATCTTCCCACCATTTATACACAAGCGTATTAATACCGTCACCTGACCTGACTTGACCTTGACGGTCACTAAACTGTAAGCGAGGAAGGACGACTCCGGGACTCGAGTGGACCACCACAGGCATCCGGTATTCCAGATATGCTGTCTGTAACCACCAGTCAGAGAGCTAGAGAAGGAAGGAAAGAATATAAAATACCGTTTATGGGAAATTTTAAGTCAGCAGGTTGTAAATGCAGCTCCAGAAAAGAAAAGACTGTGTCTGAATTCTGTGTAAGCAGTTAAATATCAGAGGTGAAAATGTGAGAGCCAGAAGAGATAAAGGACATAAAATGTGGCGGAAAATGTGAATTACATGTTATAAAACCAAACAACTGATAACAAAACAGTTTGAGGAATCATCAAACATCCACGATATTTTACTACATGATAAGCTAAGCCTCTTGAATATCAATGAAAACATGTAAATGAATCAATTCCACACAACCTGGTTAGCATAAAGTCTTTTAGGGTTGTTGCTCTAACCTAATGAAAAACCTTTTACTCACTTAAATATTGCATTTTTATTCTCTTTAACTGTTTAATGTAAAGGGAAAACATACAAAGGAAGGCTGTTAGTGTAAACAATACTGAAATGTCTAAAGACAATGTTAACCAAGGACCTACAGCTCTAGTGTCTTGGTTCATACTTTGATAAAAGAAAATCTACAACATGTTCCTTTACTTTTCCAGACGTGTGTTTATCAATGTTAATATTGTACCCAGTTTTCCAGCTTGCTTGCCCTCCTCTCCAGGCTCTTCTGCAGTCTCTCTCCCTCTCCACCAGGCAGCTGGAACTGCTCCAAGAGCCTGTGAGTGTGTTTCAGCTCCTCAGCTTCCACTATGGGCTCCAGAGCGGCCAGGTAGCGGTCACACGTCTGCTTCAGAGGAGGCACTGGCAGCTTTGGGAGAGACTCCTGATGAGCCAGATAGCGTCCAGGTATCTTACTCAAGGCCACCGGCTTCACCAGGCAGGACGGCTTCGCCATGCCAGCTTTCGTCTGGGGAAAAATAAACCAATGAGATGCAAAACAGTACTGGTAGACTGGTAGAGTATAACGGCTGCTTGAATGAAGGACACTCAACTATAAAAACCATCAAAATCTCAAACGCTGATGTTAACAGGACATGATCAGCTCCCAGTACATGTGTTCACGGATGTCCATCTATTCAAATCAACTTCATTGAACTATTGCCAGGCCACTTTTACCAGATACAGATAGACACTTATTTCCATCAGGAGCAAGTCAGAAATTCCCTGAAACAATACGAGAAAGAAATGTTTCACATTAAAGCAAATATTAGTGCAACTATTCTTACCTGATGATCACCTGTACACACAAACCGATGTTAGAACTAAACAGCTGGTCATTTACAGGACATTATTACTCAAACATTGCTTTAGATTTCACATTATAGACGCCAGTGTTTTCTGCCATGATTACACAACCAGATACACGTTTCTGTCAGTGATGCCAGCCCAAGAATCGCGTTCAGATCTCAGTTCCAAAGGTTTATTTGTTAGGTAGATTACGTAAATCTACACTGTTACTCTGCAGCCGGCCTGCGTAAGCTAGCTAGCCGAGAAGCTAAGCTACATTTACCTAGCAATCGATAAAGAGTCAAGTTCACAAATATGAGCCGAGCTAACAGCTAACAGTTCCGCATTTCCACACAGCAAACTGCTCTTATTTCCAACCTCCAGTAAAGTGACAGTTCACGGGAAGGAGCAGAAAAACTGGAGACTATTCACTGTTAGATCTACTCACCATGGCTCTGGACAAAATCCCCAGCATAGTCATAATGGACGTGATGTGAATAAAAGATGAAACGCCCCCAAAAACAAACACAGTCCTGGGAAAGAAAACCTTCTCAGAAAATACTACACTACTGCACGGATCCGCTAGGGAGTCAATCGGTGAAAGAGTCGGTTCCTCGAATCCAGGCTATGGAACTCGAGAGTCGACTCCAAAGCTTCAATCAGATTTACGATATCATCCTCGTCTTACTTCACAGATATAAAAGCAAGCATGTAAAACGTGTTAGAAGAAAATAATAATTAATGCAAAAACATAGTGCCGGTTTATTTGTTTTACTAAATAGAGTCGACTCCTACTGAATCGAACATCTCGAACGGTCCACGTGACATGAGGGTAGCTGGTTTTCATAAACCAGTGCCCCAAAATATTTTTAATTTAACTAATTCAATTAAATCTGATAACTAAATAAAAAAAAACAGAAATATGCGATTCTGCTTATACAATGTAAAGTATATGTATATTAGGCTCATATGCAGTACTTAAATAAATAAGTAAATAAATGTAGAATTGAGTTTTTGCCCTTAGTTGTAAAAAAAAGGAGGTGATTTAAATATTCTGACATTTTATGGAAATTTTACAAATTTCTTTAAGTGATAAAGAAAGTAAAAAGTGAAGAAAAAACGCTAAATTAAAAAAGGCTAAAACGTTTTCACTACGCGCTACATGAAGGTTAAAGTTGAAAAGTCATGTTATCAAATTTTGCCCTGAGTAAAGATGGCGGAGACTGGGCAGCAGGCAGGTAATTTTAATGAAATAACGATTGCATCTTCATGAACGTTATTCAATATTTAGGTATTTATATCTCTCTGGAGAAGAATTAATATTCAACATATGCTTCTTTGCAAGTAGTTATTTTTTGCGTTTAAAATGAGGGTTTTGGTTACTACGCCCCATACAAGTTCATCGAGTGTGCCGCTAACTAGCAAGCTAGTTCATATAGTTAGCGCTGTTTTTCCGTCCACCCGTATTCCGTCAAATCCCGCCTCTTCTGCTAGGATTGGGCTCTAGAAGTTTACACTCAGAATCATCCGTCAAATCCGTGAGTGCCTTGGAAAAATAAATCAATCGGAATAGAGGAAATGAATTCTCATTAGCCAATCGTAGCGGTGGAGGCGGGGTTTTACGAGTACAGGTGGGAGGAAAAAAATTTTTGTAGCTGCTTAGCGCGTTATTAACCGTGAAGTTTAATGTTTCTGCATTTGTAAACCTCATTATTACTGATATTGCACAGAATCTTCATGTTTTCCTCGGTAGGCAGGAATAGGGATACCAAAAGAAAATTAAGCCTAGCTATCTTTACACTTTTTTGTCAGATTCAGCAGCAGGATGCTACACCTAGCATATATAAAATTAGCTGATGTGCTTGATTTCTGTCACAGCGAGACAGTCTGATATATGTCATATATATTATATTAACAGTTGATATTTTATTAGTCAGTGCATTTCTGGTTGCTAAGGCAGTTTATGATAAAAATAAACTTTTCATCGTCTGTTTGTTCTCTAGCATTTTGGAAAAAATATTCGAATCGTGAGTCTTTTTAAACGACTCCGAACCGAGTCACAACATTCGGATGAAAAAGCCACACACTGTGCCTTGTGTTTCTCATGATGTTTTAAAAGTGGAGTAAATTACCTATCGTGTAGGAAATAAGCCATCAACAGGGGGGAAAAAGCCCAGAGGTTATCACCATAGAGCTAATGACCATCAAGAGGCAGAAATAAACCGTACAGCAAACCTGAATTGAAGTTTTCAATGAAGATTGAACTGTCATTGAAATCTGTATGGCAGTGGTAAAGACATTTACACACTTATCGTGATATGTATATGAAGTTAATCAAATCAAATTCACCAGATTCTAAACATGCTGCAAAAAACGGTGTGTATTTCACGTCAGTGAGGTGTGTATGAGAATAAATGGGGGTGTGTCGTGCATATGATGTGTAAATAAGGTACCAGCTGAAGCGTCACGCTGAATTCACTGCTTGAATCGATGTTTGATGAATCCCGGTTTGTTTATGCGATATTCATGGCAAAAACACTTTGGATGTAAGGGCTGTTAGAACAGCTGGAACTGTCAGGGAGCTGTGGGGAATTACGTGACCGTGTTTGCTGAGAGTGACACATGCGGTGCTCGTTGTCTAATTTGTCTAAAGTTTGCGCTCTGACTGTAGTTTGTGTTTTGCTGCTGTCTCACTCAGGCGCCTCTCCTGAAGATGACAGGCCTCCCCTACCTGCCAGCTTCAACTTCATGGTGCCGAAGAAGGAGATCAGCATGGTGCCTGATATGGGCAAATGGAAGAGATCTCAGGTGTATCAATAGGGACTGTCTCATATCCATGAATCATTTGCTCACATAAGCCTGAAGAACAGAAGGGTTTGCATAATACTAAGCTAGCAGCTATAATTTTTCCATCACTTCAAAACTATAGAAATAAACACCAAACCTCACACATGTCCCTGCTGATCAGCAGTAGATGATTCATAGCTAAAAGAGTGTGAGTGGAACTGAACTTTGTTTCTGTGCAGGCGTATGCAGACTACGTTGGATTCATCCTAACGCTGAATGAGGCGGTGAAGGGGAAGAAGCTCACGTGTGATTATCCCGTTTCGGAGGTACCGCCCCAGTGGATTATCATTTTTACATTTATCATTATTAAATTTATCCTGTAATGTCCTTCTATCCTCTGCAATATATGAGTATTTTTTATCATTATTATTAATACAGTATATCTCCTTTTTGCTCTGTGTATTTCAGACAATAGAAAAGTTGCTGTCCTTGTTGGGAACTTTGGATCGCTGGATAGATGAGACTCCGCCGGTGGACCAGCCATCCCGTTTTGGCAATAAGGCTTACCGAACCTGGTACGCCAAACTCGAGCAGGTACAGGCGATGCTGTGTGTCTGACTCTGTCAGGGGTGGGAGTAACCTGGAGATTTCAGGACTTTTCCAATATAGCTCATGCTTGGTACCAGAAAGTACCAGCAAATGTCAGAGCTTAGCGTTTATCCGTGACATTGTTTCCAACATTGATTTGCCTCAAGCATTACACACGTAAAGCGGCAGCAACAGTGGAAGAGTTGAAGATCAGCTTTAAATTTTGACATGATGTCCAGTTCTTTCCATTGTATTCCATTAGTATGCCATCAGACAAAAATCCTGACCATTTCTGCGCAGTACATCAGAAGTAATTCTAGCTATATTTCTCGACTGATGATCAGATTTCACCAATCACTAGCTGTTTCTAGCTCGCTCTCTGAATGACTCAGGTATAAAAAAAAACCTGCCTGCTCAGCATCAGAAAAACAGCAGTGTATGACCACAAATTTGTTATTTTATCATGCTGTGACACTGTCTAGTGGAAAAGTGTTTAGTGGCGTCTATGTCACTTTCTCCAGGATTTTATGATTTTGACTCAGCGATATTCAGCAGAGCTTGCAATTTTTCAGAAATTTGGGTCAAGACGTGTTATGTAATGTCATCGCAACACGTTCAGCCAAAGCTCTCTTCCATTCATGCGAGTTGAACATGAGTCCAGCTATCATAGACCGTGTCTATGATATCAGTGTCTATGTCCAGTATCATAGACATTTGTGTCTTCACTGCTAGGTGTGTAAAAGAAGCACACAAAAAAGCATGTTGCATCACTGAGTTTGAAGCACCGTCGTACAATTTTGGCCACAACCATCACAAAAAAGGTCCATGAAATCCTCGAGGGACTGTTTATGTTTATTGTACAGATATATAGTAATGTGTTTGTGTAGGAGGCTGAGGCTCTGGTGTCTGCTGTCCTTCCTGATGGACTCAGTGCTGCCGCTCCAGAGGTCGCTCTGTACCTGAAGGAAGCCGTAGGCAACTCTACAAGGATTGATTATGGCACAGGTGTGTGTCAGATTTTTTTGTGTCAAAATAACAAAAAATTCAGTGTTTTGATAGTGGTGGAGAGCACCGTCTAACACACATTCACTCAAACTCTCTCACGTGTTGATTTGACAAATGTTTTGGGCTCCAGTGACTGTGAGGGACATAATATACGACTGACATCCTCATCAATTCATTCAGTGAGCCGTCATAAACTGCTGCTGGATAAACGCTTCTGAGCAAGCGCAGGCACCAGTGATTCCTTTCCTGTATATTCTGCTCAGATTCTGTGCCTTATGAATTTTCATATAAGTCCTGCCACTAGAATTGGAGGAAATATCCTTTAAAATACATGTTCTGCACTTTCTTAAATGCCAAAAAAAAAGTTTAAAATATCATCATGTGTATTTTGACATTATGAAACCGTGGTAAATGTTTAAAGAATGATTTTTGACCCGAGTGAATATTATCTGGAGTGTATTTTTCCCACATGCTTCCACTAGAGGGCACTGTGGAAGTAAAAATGGAGCAGAGCCTCACAGCAGCTCCGTAATCAACCACGAGACATAAAATCGGATATATCAGTAATCTGACGTTGACTTTAGTGTCTTCAGGCTCTTTTTTTGTTTTCAAAATAAAATGTGAAGACATGGCTGCGCATAGTATGCAGGCTGAAAGGGTGTGTGTATGTGTGTTTGCAGGTCATGAAGCTGCCTTTGCAGCATTCCTCTGCTGCCTTTGCAAAGTAGGAGCTCTGCGAGTGGACGACCAGCTGGCCATCATTTTCAAAGTCTTTGACAGGTTAGCAGCGACAGTCACCAAAGGGTTCATAATGTTTTTGAGAGAAATCCACCCTGAACTTGACATCCGTGATTAATTGTATTATAAAATTATACATTGTTTTTTAGTTTAAACTTCTTTTATCAACATGTTGGTCTATATTCAGATTGGTTAATGGTTTCCTTCATGCCATTTGCTGATAGTAGCAC
Organism: Hemibagrus wyckioides; assembly: GCF_019097595.1. Lineage (NCBI taxonomy): Eukaryota > Metazoa > Chordata > Actinopteri > Siluriformes > Bagridae > Hemibagrus > Hemibagrus wyckioides. The sequence goes on along the minus strand of NC_080737.1, from coordinate 11,125,606 downwards.
CAGCGGGATTTAGATCCCGCTTCATGTGAGAGGGCGATGCAGCGGCACTTTAGTCCTTTCGTCCGTCTGGCTCTCTCACCTCCTAATCTGTACACTCGAACAGATCAGTACTAAAGCTTCAGCTGTTATGCTAATACCACCGTCAACAGCATCACTCTCATCAGCTTGTAGATTGCTAGCCAGCTGAGCCGGGGCTCTGCCGTAACTCGGCACAACTGCCTCGTATAGCTGCACTCGCACCGGTTTTCCCTACTTCTCCACTGGATTTCTCATTAATATGACAGACTGCTGCTGGAAAATATGACAGACTGCTACTTAGTGAGAAAAGAATCTCTTTGACCATTAGCAGTTATGTTTGAGATTGATTACAGTTTTCCTGCGCTAGCAATATTCCTCTGTGTCATCAGTGTAGCACACAACCTCAAACTTCTCACTGGAATTACAACAAATATCCACATCAGCACCCGGCATATTAGCAGCAGAATCACTACACACAGCACAAATAATTATGTTTCAGGATGGTGCTTAATACAGAAATATATCTTTTTATTATCTAAGGTTCATGCTGCTGTTAATACAGTAAATGCTCCCACTCAGAGCGTTTGTGTTGGCATGAAGGTCAACTCCAACATGTTGAGTTCATTTGCATTTCACCCTGCGGGCTGTGATTGGTCCAGGTATCTGTGCGTGATGCGGAAGCTGCAGAAGACGTACCGCATGGAGCCGGCGGGGAGTCAGGGCGTGTGGGGGCTCGACGACTTTCAATTTCTGCCCTTCATATGGGGCAGTTCCCAGCTTATAGGTAAACTACTCTGCCGCCCACCATCATTTTAGCTTCTGCTCTTTTGGGTGAAGCTTATGTGACATCCTCATTCAGCCGTGAATATGATGTGAGAAATGAGTAATGAACGTAAATGTTAATGAAATACATAAGCGTATAGTAAGCATTCTCAATTCCTGTATTTTGTAATTAATCCAGTTTGTTATAAGTGTCTAAGTGTCTTCACAAGTAGACCACACATGAATGGCCAACTCTCCTCTTAGTTGTCCCTCTGCAAATGATCTGATTACTCATAATTCAGAAGTGAGTCGGCCTCAGTATTTCTAAATATGGCCGCATCCACGGAATTGGCCATCAACACAGCTCCGGTATCAACACTGATGTTAGTCTTGTGGTGTCTTCAAATAAACTGACACATTTGAGGAAAACGTAGACATTCTTGACAGCGTTATGTTGTCCTCATTGTGGCTGAGCCTTAGCATTATCTATGCTTAACCAAATCGTTTGCCCTGATCGTTAGCTTGCTTGTGCTCGGCTTCGGTGTTGTGCAGTTGCCTAGCAACGGTGTCCGTATGACTTTGAGCGAAGAGTGTATTGTGCGTTATAATCACAAAATCACAAGTACTATTTTAACACACCTTTTGGGATGTACCTCTTGAACACGTTCTTGACACACACACACCATGGTGGTTTATTAGCTTTGGTGTTAGTTTTGTTAGTCCTCCGTGCTTCTTAAGCCGTATTTGAATGGTGACGGCTATAAAAATATTTGCCGGCCTTCTCTGTGATAAGCCTCTGGCATCGAGGAAGCTATTATTTAACATCCGGCAGCTTCCAATAGTTTCCATACACATCACGTTAACGATAGCATTTACAGAATACACAACTGGACACAACATGGATATATTTATGACATAGTGGCCCAGCCAGGCGTGTGGGTGTAATAGCTCATCAGATGAACTGCATTCTGAGTCATTCTGACCATTTAGTCGTAGTAACGTTTGTTATGTAATGCACGTGAGGTCGGTTTCATATGAACACATGAGTGGTCATGACCACACCAAGCTCAAAATCTGTAGAATTTGTCATTTTTAGTGATGTTTCAGCGGGACGAGTAAACATGGAAATGCCTCTCATACATGGACACTGCAACAAAGCTTCAGGAAAGCGTCGTTAACAACTGTTTACTATAATGACTGTTTACTGTAATGCTCCAGCGTTTAAAAGTTGTAAAAATGATCTAAGAACAGCTTTAGTTCTTAGCTTAAACCGTGTGCTATGACAGAACCTACTAACTTTGATTCAGTAGCTGCTGCTTGGCTGCTGATTCAGTATATACTGATCAGTACCTGTGTGTAGCAGAAATACAATCCAAACATATTACATCCAGTGTTGGCATTGTCATGTGACCTAGGTTATCATAATACTTGCAAAAACTACTCATGTGTTGTTAAACAAGTTTTAAGATAGCACTCAGACTTAAAAAGAGTCGACTTGCTGCCTTCTGAGTCTTTTTGAGTCCCACTGACTTATGGGAAGGCACAGTATCCATTTATTCCATACAGTAGAGTCTCAGCAGAAGCTTCAAGGTATTTCCTACCTACTGTTTTTGGGAATGTTGAGAATTCGGACATGCTGCTCCCTCGGTTGCTGCTTTTTGCCTGCTCTATAGTACAGTAGTGTAGTAGGGATATTTTGATGCAGCTTTTCTCTAACCTCTATTTCTAAAGCTTACAGTTTTGAATTTGTGATCATCTCAAATTTTATACATTTGTTGATGGATCTGGCCTCAATGGAAGTAAATATAAACCTTTGTTGGATTTTTTGGAACAGGAAAATGAGATTTCTTGTAAGTGGTAGTAAATGTGTTCATACACACAAGTGTACTGTGTTGTACGATACTGCATCGCCCAGCTCTGATGGGAACCATACAGAATCTAACCTAAAAACTTTTTATTTTAGTTTACATGTTGATTTGAACTGTATTGCAGGAGCTCCTTTTTGTCCATACCCTGGATTTGAGCATAACTTTAGATGGGAGTCAGATTTTGTCAGCAGCACTAAATGTTTAGAAGCCTAAGGTAGCCATCTGCTGGTGACTCTAAGGAAGTGCACTGAGCGTGTGTTCTGTCTCCATCGCAGATCACCCCACTCTGGAGCCACGGCATTTTGTGGAGGAGAAAGCGGTGAACGAGCACCATCAGGACTACATGTTTCTGGAGTGCATCAAATTCATCAATGAGGTGTGTGTGTGTGCGTGTGTGTCTCTCAGGTGAAGTCTTCCTTCAGAAGAGCCTGTTCTAAATAATACACTAGGACCACAGAGGGAGGAGGTTTGGTGGGAGGAGGAAAAGGAAAGAGTTTAGAGGGAATTATCGGATTCAGCATGAGACAGTTTTTCCAAGAGCGTACTGAGAAGGCAGAGGATTTTAAATCTCCAGACTGTTTTCAGACCAGACTGTAGCATATTTACTCCTTCTGCTAACTGACTGAAACTCTCAATCATCAGCAACTCTTTCATTTGATTCATTGCCTTCAGAGTAATTTACAGTTTCTGGTCATCATCTAAATTGACTGTGTTACACGACCATTAAATCTACATTAAATGAATAGTTTATTGGAATTCGACAGGATTTTCCACTTGGTCCAAATGTAAATAAGCAGAGGCCTGGAGTTCGCTTTAGTTTTACACTGCAGTCTAATCTAGTCACAGTAGTCTGTTTCACCCAAAAGTCTTTTTCAGTAAATGTATGTGTTCCAGCTTAAAAAAGTTATTATAAAGTATGGTTCAGTAAAAAGCTATACTATAAACATTTCAGATAAGATCTATATAAGATCATGCATTTATTGTCTGGTCCACAGTGTGTTGCTTTTAGTCATGAAATGATTGGTGAGGGAGTGGTATAGTCCAGACTGAATTTACAGCACAATATAACACACACACTCTAGCTCTCTCTCCCTCTGTGTTCTGTAAGTGCATGTTTGGGCACGTCATGCTCTGTAGTCTTAAGAGACGGAGAAACTTGGCACAGCTCCCTGACGCACACGTGACACACACGTTACTCACACATGCTCGTTTAACACACACGCACACACACAGAGAGTGTCTCTCTCTCCTCTCTCTCTCTGCCTCTCTCCCGCTCCCTCTCTCTCTCTGTCTCTCAGGGAGGTTATGTGTGGAGCACTCGGCTCACATGAGTCATTTCCTTCCCCACATGCTGTTGTGAATCACTGGGTCCCTGAGCCCTTCCCCCCTCCTCCCTCTGCCCCCCTCCCCCTCTTCACCTCCTCCTCCTTTCCCTCCAGCACTGCTGGGCCCCACTGGAAAGTCCAGCTTCGCAGAGCAGTCTGGGAAAGTGTGTGTGTGTGTTCTGTAAAGCCACACAGCACTCCCATTCATGAGCTCGTCTTTCCTTAGGGCACGGAAGCCCTACACCAGCCCTTCTCCACTGCTGGCCTCTTGAACAAGCCTACAGCTACAAGTAATATTACTATTCACACTGAAACCCTGCTTATACTCATCTTACATCTCCAATTACCAAATACAATCATCACAACACTACCGTTTTTACTTATCTGGCCCCTACCAATTGTTACAGCAGTTTGGTTTCTGATATTTGCCCATGTTTGGTATCAGTAGTAACTGTCGATACTCAGAGTGGGGTTAGAACCATGTCCAGTATCACACGTTATATATAATCTTCAGTCAAATCCAAGAACGCAGCAACAGACTGAGAAATGTATTAAAAGGAACTCAAAACTGAACATCACATGGCATGTTTACATAAAAGGAAATGTCAGCATAAATGACTCTACAGACACTTTTATTCATGCTTTATTTTTTGTCATGTGGTGGATTTGCTGTCTGTTGTACAGCATTATGAGCATGGGAACACTGAAAACTCACCTAAAGATATTGGATGGTCAGAACAAACTCCACCTCCCTGTAATAACTTCATTACATCACATTAAAACATTCTCACTAGGTTAAATACATAACAGACCGGAGCTGTGGTATCGTTTTCCTTGTAGTAGTGAACACTATGTCCAATCAAAGATGACCTGATGTTCAACAAGGGTCTGCCAAAAAGCCTGATCCCATCGAAAGCATTGCGGTCAGCCGGCACAAGCATTTAATTCCTCCAAAAGTCACACAGTATCACTCACAATAATTCTGTGGCCCAAACCAGGAGAAACACAAAGTGTTCTCAGATCAGATATTCCATGGTTTAACCTGAAGAACAATCTCAGAGATTAAAACTGTAATAAAAACATGAACTGTAGAAAAGAACCTTGTGTTACGAGTGTATGTCCAGTACCAAATAATGTAAAAATTAACTGCTGTTATCTTCAGTTATTATTTTCAGTTCTGCCCAGGACATCATTCATTAGCTCCTGGTGCTTTTTCACAATACACAATCATGTACTATTCTTATAAATATGCTAGAACACTGCGACTTTCAGAGGCTTTTGTGGGGGTTTTTGGAGGAAAACTATTTTAAACTTGGACAGCACTGGACACGTGGTGATTTTGTATGATGGCTGTACTCGTGTTTGATGCACGTGGATGGAAAAGGGCTTCGGCTGAACGTGCGTTATGTGACGCTAATGCGGATATTGCTGTGTTCGCTTGATTTTGATTCGTTTCTGCGATCGTAAAATTGCAGCATTCTAGAGGGACTGATTATTGCCTATGTGAAGTAAGGCTGGTGTGTTTACAGCAACGTTAATCGAGCATTTTGTACATCAGTGATGATACGTTTTGTCTTTGTTTCGGTGATTCATCTGCTTGAATTTACACAGAGTGAAAACAAAGACAGAGAGAGAGATGAGACAGTCAATGCTAGAAAACATCTAAACAATCCAGACATCAGGTTTTGTTGCAGGAACAATCAGAGTGGAAAGTATTGAGTATTTTGTTGAGCTGTGAAAATGACCAAGAAGCAAGCCTCCACCAAATAAATAACAGCGCTTCTATCGGTGACTCCCCCTCTGGTGATTGCGTCAGGGCAGCCAGCGGTCACTGACACAGATGGTGTTTTAAACACAGGGGGGTGGGAGAAAGGGGCTTTAACAATGAGGGTGTTGCTCAGGTTTACATACAGTTGCTGATACTGACATCATCATGATCCTTCCAGTTGTCTGTTAAGTTGATGGAAAATGTTTAATGGAAAAAAATGGTAGAAGCCAGGATTCGGTTCCTGTTTAGGCCGGTTCTGGTCTTTAAATGTGCAGTGAAAAGTGCTATAAGTACTAGACTTACACGGGAGAGCTTTCATTAGCAGTAATGACTACACACTCC